>NC_089848.1:120955955-121180955 GCF_035609145.1 Eleutherodactylus coqui
TAGATAGATAGATAGATAGATAGATAGAGACAGATAGGCGGTAGATATGAGATTGATAGATATGAGATAGATAGATAGATAGATATGAGATAGATATGAGACAGATAGATAGATATAGACAGATAGATATGAGACAGATATGAGATAGATACATGGATAGATAGATAGATAGATAGATAGATAGATAGATAGATATGAGATAGATAGATAGATAGATAGGAGATAGATAGATAGATAGATGTGATAGATAGATATGCGATAGATAGATAGACAGACAGATAGATAGATATGAGATAGAAAGATATAGATAGATATTAGATAGATAGATAAACAGATGGATATTAGATAGATAGATATGAGATAGATAGATGATAGATAGATAGATAGATATGAGATAGATATGAGACAGATAGATAGATATAGACAGATAGATATGAGACAGATATGAGATAGATACATGGATAGATAGATAGATAGATAGATAGATATGAGATAGATAGATAGATATGAGATAGAAAGATATAGATAGATATTAGATAGATAGATAGATAAACAGATAGATATTAGATCGATAGATATGAGATAAATAGATATAAGATAGATAGATACCATAGATATGTGATAGATGTGAGATAAATAGATGGAAATGAGATAAATTGATAGATAGATAGATAGATAGATATGTGATAGATAGATAGATAGATATTAGATAGATAGATAGATAGATAGATAGATAGATAGATAGATAGATAGGAGATAAATAGATATAAGATAGATAGATACCATAGATATGTGATAGATATGAGATGAATAGATGGAAATAAGATAAATAGATAGATATGTGATAGATAGACATTAGATAAATAGATAGGAGATAGATAAATAGACATAGACAGATAGATATTAGATAGATTAATAGATATTAGATAGATATGAGAGAGATATGAGATAGATAGATATAGATATAGATAGATAGATAGATAGATAGATAGATAGATAGATAGATAGATATGAGATAAAAAGATAGATAGATATGAGATAGATAGATAGATAGATAGGAGATAGATAGATAGATATGAGATAGATAGATAGATAGATAGATAGATAGATAGATAGATATGAGATAGAGAGATAGATAGGAGATAGATAGATAGATAGAGAGATAGATAGATAGATAGATAGATAGATAGATAGATAGATATGAGATAGATAGATAGATAGAGAGATAGATAGATAGATAGATATTAGATAGATATATATGAGATAGATAGATAGATGGATATAAGATAGATAGATAGATAGATAGATAGATAGATAGATAGCGCTACTAACTGCTTGACTCCTAAGTGATATAAAGTCCTATGGAAAAGCATATATAATGCTGTAATACCAAATAACGAACACAGTTTCCCCATTTAACCAGCTCAGTGTTAGATTTGACTGCGGACGGTTCGGAGTGTCTGCGGCTCCATTACCTCCATCTACCCCACGGGGGGTCGGGGGATAATATCTCTGCAGGATGAGGGGGAATATCACCATCAGGTCCCCAGAATTATGACCCCACCCAACAACTCCACTGTAGTAAGGGGGCTACTAGATACCTGAGCTACAAGTAGCAGTGTGAAGATGTAGCAGAGTGCAGCGCGCACAGGGTGGCATCCGCTGCTTGTCTCACTCTAGTGAAACTCCACTATTAATACATAATATCAATCTGTCTGACTCCCGCAGCTCTCAGGGAGACAAATGGCCCTTCTGTCTCCTGTGAAGAAGCTAAAGGGAGCTTATAAATGGGCGGTAGACCTAGCAGATAGCAAAGATCAATCTTCTAACATGGAATTACTTACCCAAAACAAGGTGACCTCAAAGGCACAAGTCCCTGATTAGATCCAGAGCGACATGTATTCACAGATGACGTCACGCCTCTTAACCTTTTTGATAAACTTTTTGCAATCTTTTAAAGCCACAGTCATGTTATCAGGTATTAAAGGGATCGGACCAGAACTTCAAGTTCTCCCCTATCCACAGGATATCCACAGGAGGGAGCATAACTTGCTGATTGGAGGGTTTTTTACTGCTGAGACCCCCGCCGGTCTCAAGAATGGGGGTCCCATGTCCCCTGTCCTCCTTACTATGGGGTTACTGCACCCCCTGCAGTGATGGCAGTCAGAATGGAGCGCTGGGCGCACATACACGGCCAATGCTCCATTCATTTCAATGGGACTTACGGAAATACCTAAGCAAGTGTCGCTCGGGGCATCTCGGCAGTCCTACTGAAAGTGAATAGAGCGCTAGCTCACCTGTACGACCAGCACTTCAATCAGTCTCCTCCTCACTGTGGGAGGGGGGCAGTAAGGAGGACGGGGACACAGTAACCCCATTTTTGAGATTGGTGGAGGTATTCAGATATGCGTTTTTTCACGCACGGATTTACACACATTAAAATAATCGCAGCATGTCCTATTTGGTCCTATGTGGTCCTATGTGGTCCTATTTGGTCCTATGTGGTCCTATTTGGTCCTATTTGGTCCTATGTGGTCCTATGTGGTCCTATTTGGTCCTATGTGGTCCGATTTGGTCCTATGTGGTCCTATTTGGTCCTATGTGGTCCTATTTGGTCCTATGTGGTCCTATGTGGTCCTATTTGGTCCTGTTTGGTCCTATGTGGTCCTATTTGGTCCTATGTGGTCCTATGTGGTCCTATGTGGTCCTATTTGGTCCTATGTGGTCCTATGTGGTCCTATTTGGTCCTATGTGGTCCTATTTGGTCCTACGTGGTCCTATTTGGTCCTACTTGGTCCTATGTGGTCCTATTTGGTCCTATGTGGTCCTATTTGGTCCTATGTGGTCCTATTTGGTCCTATGTGGTCCTATTTGGTCCTATTTGGTCCGTATTACAGACTGAAATAGCCCATTAAAGTCAACGGACCCCCAAAATACGTAGCTATTCACTGTTCACATACTAAGTCAATGGAGACTTCTTGTCCTTGTTTTGTGCGCGTGAAAAACACAATGAATAGGCACGCAAAAAAAGTTATGCCGGAAATACGTTCAGCTCACGTCTATGAAAACGCTGCGTATCTGACGGACTGACACTGAATACGCCCGTGTGACTGCGCCGTAAGCGTTATGCGGATGAAGGTTTTTTCCGGACAATTTTCTGTCCGTAAAAATCAGATGGAAATAAAGTGAACGCGGTTTTATTCTCCCGCGCAATTCTTTAGTCAGATGAAATCCTATTTTGTTGTGATTTTCAGACACAAATCCCCCATTCAAGCCTAAATGGTTGCACTTGTTTGATGTTATTGCAATCCGTTTTTAGCTCATGGAACCTTAGAAGGACGCGCGCAGAACGCATCATGGGGGGGGGGGGGTTTCTGTAAAAATTGGATGCAAACAGATGAAAATCGCATGGAAAAAAATAGCAGAAATACATAAAAATTGCGTAAACAACTGGTCTGATTTTCCAGGACTGAAAAAACCGTCCTGTGTGCACGCTTACGCCAAATATATGTTCCCAATATTTGCGCTCTCTTAGGGACCCTTCATACGGTACGGAATTACCCCGCAGGACGCAGATAAATCCGCAGCTGCGGAATCCCACAGCACAATCTGCAGGTCTAACTGCGACTCGTACTGCGCAGCTCGCCTGGAGATGATAGGGTTACCAATTCCCAACCTTGTAGATAAGCGGAGTTACTTCTGAGGTCTTTGGCCTCGTTAGAATACTCTTTTAACTCTTTCCCTTCCACAACAGGTAAGTCGGAGGGAACCCTAGCGCCAACGTATTCCGCAGCGTTGTACACAGAATGTATTTCCTCACATTGTTCTGGTCGCCCCACAAAATCTTAATTTCTCTGCCCATAGCACCTACATGCTACAGCAGTGGTCTCCGGCAGTGTGGGACTACAACTTCCAGCATTCAAAGCTATCAAGGCATGATGGGAGTTGTAGTTTCACCACTGGTATTCAGTTAGACTATCAGTGTGTTGGAACGAAACCCAAAAAACTTGGAGAAACTGCAAGCAATCATGTGGAGAACATGCAAAGTTACCCTTAACTGGAGCCTAGAGCTGTCAGGTTATGCTGAGGGTTGTAGTGTCACCACAGATGGAGAATCATCAGAATAGAGCCAAAGACATCTAAATAGCCTCAAAAACTCCATGCAGGAGTTACACCTGGTTGGATATGGGGTCATTGTCTGCGGCTGTCAGATTATGCTGAGGCTTGTAGTGTCACCACAGCTGGAGACCTATCAGACTAGATCTAAAATGATCTACATAACCCATTAGTATGTTCCTGGGCTGAGGAAGAAGGCTGGGGACATGGAGGAAACCTCGAAGATCACCTAGAGAACATACAAGCTCCATGCACACACAACACCAGGTTGGATATGGACTCATTGTATGGGACTGTCTGTGGATGCTGAGGGTTGTAGTGCCACCACAGCACTACAGCCAGTGGTAAATCACTATTAATGTGTTCCTGAAATGAGGAGGAAACCATAAAAGCTGGAAGAAACCCTGAAAGTCACTTGGAGAATATACAAACTCCATGCAGACCTTACACCAGGTGGGATATGGACTGTGGTTGCCAGCATATGCTGAGGCTTGTAGTGCCACCACAGCTGGAGAAACACCAAAGGTATCTAAATAGCCCATTAGTGTGTCCCTGAAATAAGGAATAAACTGGAAAACCTGGAGGAAACTCCGAATTGTGGAGGACATACAAACTCTATGCAGAAGTTACACCTGCTTGGATATGAACCTATTGTCTGTGGCTGACAGGATATGCTGAGGGTTGTAGTGCGCCACAGTCAGAGAAACACCAAAGGTATCTAAATAAGCTAATAATATGTTCTTGGAATGAGGAAGCAACGAGAAAACCTGGAAATTAGGTGGAGAACATACAAACTTAGTGCAGACATTACATCTAATGAGATACGGGGCATTGTCCGCAACCATCAGGTTATGTTGAGGGTTGTAGTGTCACCACAGCTGGAGACCCACCAGATCTAAAATGATCTACATAACCCATTAGTGTGTTCCTGGGATGAGGGGGAAACTGGAGAACCTGGGGGAAACCCCAGGAATTAGGTGGAGAACATACAAACTCCATGCAGAAGTTACACCTGGTGAGACATAGACCCATTGTCTGTAGCTGTCAGGACATGCTGAGGGTTGTAGTGTCGCCACAGGTGGAGAAATACCGAGCTGGAGCCAAAGGTATCGAAAGAACCTATTAGTGGTTTCCTAGAATCAGTAAGACCTGAAATCAGGTGGAGAACATAAAAACCTCGCGCAGAAGTTAAACTTGGTGGGATATGGACTCATTGTCTGCGGCTGTCAGATTATGCTGAGGGTTGTAGTGTCACCACAGCTGCAGACCCACCAGACTAGATCTAAAATGATCTACATAACCCATTAGTATGTTCCTGGGATGATAAGGAAGCCGGGGGACCTGGAGGAAACCTCGAAGATTACCTGGAGACCATACAATCTCCACGGAGAAGATACAGCTAGTGAGATATGGACACATTGCTTGTGGCTGTCAGAGTATGCTGAGGGTTGTAGTGTCACCACAGCTGGAGACCCACCAGACTAGATCTAAAATGATCTACATAACCCATTAGTATGTTCCTGGGATGATAAGGAAGCCGGGGGACCTGGAGGAAACCTCGAAGATTACCTGGAGACCATACAATCTCCACGGAGAAGATACAGCTAGTGAGATATGGACACATTGCTTGTGGCTGTCAGAGTATGCTGAGGGTTGTAGTGTCACCATAGCCAGAGGTATAGAAATAACTATTTGTGTGTTCCTGGAATGAGGAGGAAACCAGAGAGCCTGGAGGAAACCCTGAAGATCATGTGAAGAACATACAAAACTTAATTGCAGGTGATACACCTGGTTGGATATGGACTTATTGCCTGCATCTGTCAGGATATGCTGAGGGTTGTAGTGTCACCACAGCCATAGAAACACCAAAGGTATCTAAATAATCTATTAATGTGTCCCTGGAATGAGGAAGAAACTGGAGAACCTGGAAGAAACTCCTAGAATCACCTGGAGAACATACAAACTCCATGCAGAAGTTTTCTCTGGTTGCATATAGGCTCCTGGCTGGGATCTCATTGCCACCAACTGGAAGAAGCGTTCATAGAATTAGGTCTGTATATCCTATAGAAAGACTTTCCGGACTCAGTGGGGACAATAGCAAATGAAGTGACAGCCAGTTACATAAATGCACATATGCAAATGATCAAACAGATGATATAACCAGCTCATTAGGATAATTATGTGAAGCACATTATGGTAGACTGAATATAGATCCTGTCCTCGAAGCATATTATGTCACATGCTGAACATCTACCGTATCTGTGCTGAGTGCACTAAATAATGGAATAGACCCATACAGATACGGTATAGCAGAGCTGAGTTTGTCCCTGCTCTCCTATGACACGTAGCCAAATCACCATGACTTCCAAAGTTAGTTGCTGTATGAAGGTGCTCGGTCAGCTCTGCTACATCTTTTTAGGAATGGATGCGGCTCTTGCTTTAATTGCTGCTCTATGTCTTACAGTTTATTCTATTTATTAAGTAGCTCCTCTATACTGTATGAATGGGATCTGTCTCCAGTAGTGGCTGGACTATAATTGACGGAGAAGCTTTTGCAGTTGCCCACAGGCTACAGAGAAGCGTTGAACATTCTTGGAAACACACACTAGAAATAATGAATATTCCTTCTCAGTCAAGTTCCTCTGTTAGAAACTCAGCAAGAAATAACAAACTTTCACTTTTTTGACAATAGGTAATAGTCGGCTTACTTGATGGGGTTTGCCAAGAAGCTACTAATAGTTCATAAAGCCTGTGTCTGTCAGGTTCAGCTGAGACTTATAGTTTTGCATCAGGAAGCCACAGGTTCAAGACTGCAGGGTGATTACTACTCCGAACAAGGAAGGGGTCATCTAAAAATCTAAGCAAGGAGGGCACTTACAAGGACTAAAGAGACACTGGCAGATAAAAGGTGGACCTAAAGTCCCACAATTGGTTATTCGCAAAAATTGGGTAGGTCTATGTTCATGAGCAACCCAAAACTAACTATTCCCAACTTTTCCTTCAAAGGGCTACCGGTATCTCACCCAAATATCACCCATGGTTCTCACCTGGTTGTTCTTGCAGAGATCTGCCCACATGCTGGTGCCATCTCCACCCCTCATCAGGACATGGTAGGTAAAGAAATAAATGCCAGGGATGGAGCAGGTGAATTTACCGGTAGTAGGATCGTAATGATTGCCCAAGTTGGTGACCACATCGTCAAACTTAAGCAGCTCATAACCCTCGTGCTGCCTCTTGAGACCAGCATAGAAAGCGATTTTGGGCACAGTGCTGTAGGTAGCAGCGCTAATTGCCCCAGCAGCATTTAGCCCTGGTGCTCCAGGGGGACCTGGAAGACCAGGTCTTCCCGGCTCCCCTTTTTCTCCTGGTGGTCCCATTGGTCCTGGAGGTCCTGGTTCTCCCGGAGGTCCTCTAGGACCAGCCTTTCCTGGTCGCCCAGGTTCTCCTTTAGGTCCCTGGATAAAGGTGGGCAAGGACTGAAGAAGGCTATGTTCCCGCACCGTCTCTGCAGTGGCAGTACTGGGGGGCTTGGTGCCATAGGGGTCGCAGACCATGCGGCAGGTGCCCAGCATCTCGTAGTGTGCAGATGTCCCAGCTGAGTTCACAAGAACCGGGATGAGAATGACCAGCAGGAGCACCATGACCACTCCAAGAGCTCCGGCAGCCACCAGCCGTTTCCTGGCCACCAGCCGGCTCAGAGCTGGCCGTTCCTCTTGCCTGCTTTTCGACGAAATCTTGAAGCCTTTTTGAGCACCACCAATAAGTAAAAAAATAAGATGGACCAAAGGAGTGACCAAGGAAGTCTACTGAGGACCAGTCAGTGCCTATCTGTATGCCAGTCCTCGACTCAAGGAGCTCTCCAAGGTGCTGAACCTCAACTGACTCCAAGCAGCAGACCTCCTGGCCACTTGGACTCTTACTTCTCTTGTCCAACTTTGTCGTCTCTCCTCTGTGCAGTCTCTAGGGGTTTCCGAGAAGGGCAGTCTCTTCTCTCCTTGTCCACAGGACAGTCTCCCTCCTCCCTTGGTGATCTAATTAGACTTAATGCACTCTGTTCAGCAATGTCTCACCTCCTCAGAAGAAGTAGAAAATAAGCTGATGTAAGCATCAAAGGCAATGCTGAGACTTCTCCCACCTCCGAGAACCAGCAGAAACCCACGTGTAGCCTTCACAGATCTGCACCTCCCAGCTTCTTCTTCTTTAAAGTCTTAATTGCCATTGACTTTCCCTGTTTTTTTGCAAACTCTGCCAGTTGCAATGAACTTTCCTGCTGCTCTTTGTCGTAGTTGTTCTTCCTGAGGAGGTGACCGCAGCTGCTCTGAGCTGGAAGGGGGGTCTCCTGCAGATTGATGGTGTGATGGTGAGGGTGGAACCCTTAGCTCATCGCCCACTCCAGCATGAAGCATATCAATGCCTGGCAGCAATGCACAGGGCTTTCCTGTAATCCTCACATTCAAACAGAACCAGACAGGGCTGTCGGGATCCAACACCTGTAGATCAAAAGCCTGGCAGCCCCTCTGCCCAAATCCAGGGAGATCTCGTTCCCTCATATCTGCTCCTTGGAGATCTGCTTGCATTATGAATGCTTCAGAAGGGAAGCTGGAATGTAATGCGGTGCTTTATTCATACAGAATATAGCTTGCAGCCCACAGTCACAGCTCAGTGCATCAGTATAGCGGAGCTTTACAGCAGCCAAATGCAAAGTACAAGAGATGCGGGATGAGATTTGCCTTATGCTGCTTATCTCCACGGTTCGGGTAAATGTTGCAGGCTCTAGTCTCACTGGAGGGCTGTATTGCAGCAGTGTGGCCGTATTTCTGGCTGCAAAGTGCAGAATACAATACTGTGCAAAAGTTTTAGGCAGGTGTGGGAAAAATGCTGCAAATTAGGAATGCTTCCAGAAATAGAAGGGTTAATAGTTTATTTTTGTCAATTAACAAAATGCAAAATGACTGAACAAAAGAAAAATCTAAATCCCATCAATATTTGGTGTGACCGCTCTTTACCTTCAAAGCAACATCAGTTCTTCTAGGCACGCTTGCACACAGTTTTTGAAGGAACTAGACATCTTGTAGAACTAAGCGCAGATCTTCTGTGGATGTCAGCTCGCACCAATCCTTCAGTCACTTCATGTAATCCCAGACAGACTGGATGATGACGAGATCAGGGCTCTGTGGGGCCAAATCAGCACTTCCAGGACTCCTTGTTCTTCTTTATGTTGAAGATACCTTTTAATGACATTGGCTGGATGTTTGAGGTTGTTGTTCTGCCGCAGAATGAATTTGGAGCCAATCAGATGTCTTCTATTTTTGAAAAATATTCTTACTTTCTAGCATTTTTTCCACAACGGCCTAAAACCTTCACACAGTATTGTAGATCTGGTGTTAACAATCAGAGATTTAGTCACTTGAAGGAAATTTCTTTGAGGATCTGCAGAGACTAAGGAAGTTCTGATCTACAAAGAACCTGCAGCTCTACAATTCTAGATGACCTCGTCATTCCAAAATATGACAGTGAGGTTTTGCCTCTTGTATTCTGCAACCCTAATTGTCACAGCTCACCAGCGGCAACAGAGTTGCTGCATGACGGCCGTGATGTGGAAATGGCCTGGCATTATATCAGCCTTACCAATGTGATCATGCTTTTGGTCTATGCATCCTGTCAATGCGGTAGTTTCCTTGGGTGTTGGATAGTCCTCAGGGTTTCCTACCACTGCAGATGGTTCCTCGGGGGTCGTATGTTGGAAATTTCTTAAACATAATGGAAGTGTATGCACCCCGGTCCCTCTACTTGTAGGGTGCCATTATTCATCTGAAGTTGGTGAAGTCTGGTTGGGTCACGTCCTCCTGTGTCAGATAAGTTGCTTATGCACTTGTTTTATATAGTGGGGTTATATCTGCTCTATGTACTGTTGTGCCAATAGTTACTCCCATTAATTTATTGGCTTTCCCTCTTTCCAACTAGGGACTGTTTAGGTGGTCCAGGTGTGAGATGTGGGGCCATCCTTATCGGGACAATCGTCCTACTTTAAGCAGGGTTATTCTTGTCTTAGTATCTTAGGGGTAGAATTCCTAATCTCCCCTCTTATTGTGTTTGGATAGGGATTGTTGGGTTCTTCGCGTTACTTCTTGGTGTATATTCATCCTGCGTGAACACTGCTCTATGGCCGATCTGAATGTAGTGCTTCAACGCGTAACTTGGAGGTAAAACTAATCACCTGGACACAATGAGGCTGGTGCCACAGGTAACCCCTGCCTTTCCGTTTTACTGAATGGAACTTAGACCTGCTTCTGCTTGACTGCCCATTGACACATCACCAATTTTATGTTTTAGGTGGAAATCCTCTATAAAGCAGATCTCTGACTGCTGGGAAGAAATATTGAGATTCACTGGCACAACATTTTGCCATTTAAAAAGACATGATGACAAAATGGGGACATTCGCTTTAAGGAAGCTGCCAACTCAGGGCGGACCTCTGAAGTGTCTGTTCATCAACGTGGAGACAGTGGAGAACACAGAAAAAAATGGCCCCTTATTAAAGTGCTGGATATTGGCTCCTAGACAGAAAGCTCTGGTGTTTGTTTTCCGCTTCACTCCCTTTCTATGTCCCTTAAGACTAGTGCTGAGTAAACTTTTGAAAAGTTCAGTTCCGGCAGTTCGCCTAATTTCGGCAAAAAGTTCAGTTTGGTCTGAATTGGTTTGAACCGAACTGGAACTTTTTTAGTATTCCTGAAAAATTCTTCTCTTTGCCCTTTCTAATAAATGTATGTACTATATAAATGAAGGTGATTAGTATGGGGAAAACACACAAACAGAACATACAAACTCCATGCAGATGTTGTCTTTGCTCAGATTTGCACCTAAGACCCCAGCACTGCAAGGCAATAGAGATGAGCGAACCTACTCGTTTCGAGTAATTACTAGATCGAGCACCGCGATTTTCGAGTACTTCAGTACTCGGGTGAAAAGATTCGGGGGGGGCGCTTGGGGGTGGGGGGAGGCGTGGGGGCGTGGGGGGTAGCAGCGGGGAACAGGGGGGAGCCCTCTCTTTCTCCCACTCACCCGCGGTGCCCCCCGAATCTTTTCACCCGAGTACGGAAGTACTCGAAAATCGCGGTACTCGGGCGAAAAAGCGGCGTGGCCGAGTAGGCTCGCTCATCTCTGCAAGGCAACAGTTTTGG
This sequence comes from Eleutherodactylus coqui, assembly GCF_035609145.1. Classification (NCBI taxonomy): domain Eukaryota; kingdom Metazoa; phylum Chordata; class Amphibia; order Anura; family Eleutherodactylidae; genus Eleutherodactylus; species Eleutherodactylus coqui. Next base: position 120,967,253 of record NC_089848.1, read on the forward strand.
GTTCATGTCGAGCCAATCGTTTATCAAAGTTTGACCCGAAACAGTGTTCAACTGTTTTAGTCGGCTCAACACTACTTAAGATATTTCCCAACACCCTTATTTTTGAGCAATCCCGTCCCTCTGGCAGCCCTGCATTCGCTCCAGCCACATGGCAGGAAAGAGAATGGGTCCACTATCACTGGGCTTCCTCTCTTTATGGTCATCAGGAGACTTTTCCAAGCAAGTTTGAAGGCAGCCTTTTTCCTTTCTTCAGTTTAAAATGTGACAAATGTATCAAATGTCATACCATTTATATAAATGTGTCTTAGCCTTTACCCCTACCTGGCCCATTATGTAAATGTTTCCCATTCGGGGAAACTGCTTCGTACCCAAGCCATACATTTATGCCCTATGTATGGCGCGGGCTCAGGAGCTGAGCCCGTATCATCCACAGTGGGAGCTGGCTGTGACTGACAGTGTCCGGGTATGCCATGGCCTGTGATTGCTAGGATTAGTGGTACAGCATTGCAGTACAGAAGTACTGCAGTAGATTATCAGTGTGGCCATAGTATCCCAGGTTTAAGTCCTCCACAGTGAAATAAAAAATGTAAAACAAAAAGTAACAAACAGAACAACCTAAAAAATAGTAAAAGAAAATAACCTTTTTTGTGCACTTTCTCCCTCTTTTTGTTTAAAAAAAAATCCAAAAATCCCACACGTTTGGTATCCCTATATCTGTAGCAATGTACAATGAATTGAGCACACTGTTTATCCTGCAGAGCAAGCACTAATAAAGAAAAGGTGAAAAATGTAGCCTCCCAAAAAGAGCTACAATAAAAGTGATCATAACAGCCATATGTAACCCAAAAAGGGGGCCAATAAAAGCAACAGCTCGCCGTGCAAAAAACAAGTCCTCATACGGCCGTGCCGACGGGAAAATAACAAAAATGTGGAGATGAAATCCCCCAAAAATCGTTGTGTCCTTATGTTCAAATAGGCCAAGTCATCAAGGATTTAAATAGATCTAGAGATGTAAAGTTACATTGTACCAAGCTCCCATAAATGTCCCATAAATGTCTCTAACTCCAGGCCCAGCAGCAGCCATGCCTTCCTTTCCAGACACTTTTGAAATGAGAGATGTAAGATCTGTTATTTGGGGCACAAATCAATAGTAAAAGAGTTTAAATTGATTTGTGCTAAAAAAAAAAAAAGGCGCCATTTATATCAGAATTTAGATGCAACACCAATAACAAAAATGCACCAAAAAGTATGCTTTTTTTTTTTTTTTCAAAAACAGATACATTTCTGAGTAAATTCCAAAAAGAAAGATGGCGCCTCCAAAGAGCTAATATTCACATCATCCGCTCGTCAATTATACCTTTAATGACAGTGAAGATTTAGATCAAGAAAAACAAATTGATCCTTCAGTCACACTTCTCCCGCTCTCGGGCCGAGCCTGACAATCAGACGCATCTGACATTTCCCTGTCTATATGTGCATGATGATTGCCCCGAGGTGACTTATTACACGAGGTTCAGAATCTACAATGAGCCACAACAACAAGTTACAAAATAGAAAAAAAGCAAACAAAAATTCTTCACTTTTGACGGCTTTACGTGCCGCAGCTTGGCCTTTTATTATCACTGACTGCCTTTATTTTCATTTTTTACTCCGCAACACAATAAGGTCAAAGAGGCTGACACCGGGAAACAAAGATTTATTGATTCTCTCATTTAAGGAGAAATGTCAGATACGGGGAACGCGGCTTCCTGGGAGAACAAGCGGTAAACTTACAGGAGAGAAATTCTGCAGGCAGAATATTCGCTTGCTTTCACGCTATCTTTTCCATCAGGCTGATAAGGTTGGACTGTTGCTTTTCATCTTTTCATTTGTAAATATTGTATTTGTCCCTTTCTGCCTCTGTCACTTCTTGAGGTATTTATCTGTCTCAGACACATAAGAGATACTTCGGTCACCAGAGCAATTCGGCCTGGGAGGGATAGAATATATGACGAGGACGGAACATTGTTACTTTTGTCAGATGGAACTTGAATTTAGCAGATAAAGGACCATGGGGCTCCAGACCTGAATATGAAATCATTCCACTTGTCATTTTCAAACTTTTGACAAGTGATCAGATTAAGCACGATCAAAGAGACAGAAGTTTTGATTTGTTGCTTAGGTTTTGAACAGCAGACTTTGAAAGAGATGGATGTGGTGAGATGAGTGTTACTCTGTAGCATCATAGCAAAAGGTTCTAGACTCTGTGGAACAGAAGGCTAAACTATGGGGTCCTAGATAGCGCTGAGTGAAGCGAATCAGTAGAGCCCTGTTTTGGGTCGAACTTTGCTAAACGTTTGGTTTGGAGCAAATCCAAACCTCGGTGTCCCATCTGTCTCCTGAGATCTGTTGTACTACAGGTGCTCTGGAGATTTCCTGCTCAGGTGTTGGGATTGTACTGGTGGGTGTGTGTGTGTCTCCAGTAGGCCAATCACTCCAGGTCAGCACACATAAGAGCTGTCTTCCCAGGTGTGGTCAACTTTCTCTGTTCTCATTCTCTGTGTGTGTTGTGTGAGCAGGTTCTATGTCTTGTGGTTTTGTTTGGTTACGTTGCTGGACTCCTAGTTAGTGTAGGGACTAGCGGTATAGCCGGGAATCATGACGTGGCCTGCTAGCTTCCATATTTTGGCCAAAATGTCAACAAATACCTGGCATTTATAGCATCAACAAATGCGACTACTGTTTGCATATTGGCTGTTGTTTGGTGTGATTTTGCCTCTGTGTGTCTTCTTATCCTGTCCAGTTGTCCCTATCAGTGGTGGTATGTGAATGCGCCCTAGTCTGGGTGTGTGGATTCCAAAGGGCAGCAAGGGCCCAGATCCGAAGACCGCCCCCTATTGGGGCAATATTTCTGCTCAGGTAGGTCCTTGGTCATCTTCCTTTGTAGAAGATAGGGAGAGGTGTTAATTGTTGGTTGTTTCTCCTGGTGTTACCTATCCGTGGTAACGTTTGTGTAGGCTCGGTGCTCACTTGCCCACACGAACATAAGACTCTGGAGGTTCATCTCAGCTGGACCCTTTAAAATTCCTCCTACTCCTGCTTGCTACTCCTCTTCTAGGAGTATTGGTGAAGTTCTGGTTTAAACTAATCCGAACTGAACCAAACCAAATATTTTGCTGAAATTCGGCAGAACGAAACGTTTGAATAGTTTGCTCATCAGTAGGCTTAGAGGAAATTCATAATTTGTTCTCCCTTTCTTTGGTACTTCACCCTCTAAAATCTGTATAATCCCAAGAATATTGTATCACCAGATTATGTCTGATGGGGGCATCCATCCTGGACCACACATGATCCTTTATCTCAGCCACATGCAGCTCACTTAGAAGTCAAAAGAAAGCGCTTGACACACACATAGCCAATTCAGCACCTCTTCTCAACTGAACAGGATGAAAGAACGGTAATCAGAAAGGTTGGGTGGTAGAGGCTCTCAAGGTTCCCCATTGCCCTCCTTCAAATCTGGCCATGTTTGTCATGGAACTATTGGACTGTAGAGGTTCTGAAAGGATGATAAAGAACAGAAGACTAGGCTATACTGAGTGGTAGAGGTCCCCGAGGTTCCCATTTGTCCTCTCTAAAATCTATCCATGTTCACCATGTAACTACTGGACTTTAGAAGTTCTGATAAGATGATAAAGATTGGAGGACTAGATGCAACATCAAGAGTGCACCAATACCAAGTTCTAAACTCTGTGGAACATAGGGCTAAACTATTGGGTACTAGAGTAAAAATCTGAGTCTGTTCTTCCTTCCTTTGGCATTTCACACTCAGAAATCTTCAATAATTCCAAGAATATTCTACTACCAGATGATGTCTGATGGGACGTTCATCCTAGACCCCACATAACCCCTTATCTCAGTGTCACGACTAGCTGGTTATGTCGGAGGATCAGGACTGGAGTAATGTCACGACATCAGCTCTGACCCATGTGATCCATACGCCGATGCCTGCTGGTGTGTGGATAAATTGGTTGGCTATGATGTTTTTTCAATACCCTTATATCTTCTGAGTATAGATTCTCTTCTTTGAGAAGACCACCCTTCTAGAAGACTATTTTCACTGAAATTTTGGGTGGTTGTATCATAGAGGTTTCACTGTACTAGAATCTAAAGAGTTATTTTGGATATTTACTATTGATGACCTCTCCTCAGGATAGGTCATCAATAGTTGATCAGCAGGGGTCCACCACTAGGGTCCCCCTCATCAGCGGATCCTCTGGTAGCCTGTGTAGCCAGACGTCTGCATCAGTGGTCAAAGCCAGAAGTGTAATAGATGGCTTCACTCCTATTGAAATCAGTGGGAGTGATAACTTCTATTATACTTCCATCTCTGAACGCAACAAGGAGGCGGAAATGTAATGGAAGGCATCACACCCATTGATTTCAATGGGAACAAAGCTGTCTATTACACTTCCTATTCTGACCACAATTGCGGACATCCAGCCCGCTGCACTGATAGCAGGCCGGTGGTTCAGCTGATCGGTGGGGATCCCGAATGGTAGACCTCCGCTAATAAACTATTGATCAGTGGAGGTCTACCACCCTCAGAAAAAAATTGGCAGATATTCTTAAAGCATGCAAGCCAATTCAGCTTGGTAGTGTTGAGCATTCTACTACATGTGCACCATATGAGGTGACCAAGTATGCAAATACGCCACTGCACCAAACAAACTGTACCATCAGTACAAGATCAGCATTACTCCTTGCCTCATAGAAATACATATAGTGAAGACATGGAATAAAGTTGACTTTGTACTGACAACTCTTGACTGAAGTCTAGTGCAGCGGCGGGATCGAATACTTGATTGTTTCGGAGGAGCTCTTGGCCACTTGTGCACAACTGTTCCCACTGATGGTGCTGGAGAAGCTTTTTCACTGTACCATGTGAGGTGAATAATGTGCCATTTCATGTAACCAGTCATGTTTAATGCAGTGGAAGGAGGGCTGAGACAAGGGTGGGCACTGTAGGCAAGGGTGGGGCACACATTCTTGTTCGGCCTTTAAAGGCTGTGCACACCTTTGCACTCTTTTTTTCTTTTAATCAATGTGTTTTTGGAAATGAAGACTTTTTGTAATTAGTTTTTATTCAAAATGTTTGACTGTTTGCTTTCTATGCTTGTATTGTTTTCCACGACGCTGCAGACTGGAGGACTCTTCTCTCCCAGCCTGCTCCCCTGTTGGGAACACACATTCAACGAAGTTACTATCAATCAAGTTTTTATCTTAGATATATTTTTTAAAGAATTTTTAGTGGTTTCTTACATTTTTGATGTCACATTCTATATTTAAGAAAATCCTAAAACCTTACAGTTCCCACAATGACCACTAAGCTTAATAATAGTCCAACACTTCCTGTCCAGTAGAGAAAACATCACAGCTGTCATCTCATTATCATCACAGACAAGATTACACTGAGAGGAGACACCTATATATAAATTACACAGGACCACCATTCACAATAGTCACAGCTTACCTCCTCCCCTCCCTGTACAGACAGGATTACATTGAGAGGAGACACCTGTATATAGATAACACAGGACCCACCATTCACAATAGTCACAGCTCACCTCCTCCCCCACCTGTACAGACAGGATTACACTGAGTGGAGACACCTATATATAGATAACACAGGACCCACCATTCACAATAGTCACAGCTCACCTCCTCCCCTCCCTGTACACACAGGATTACACTGAGAGGAGCCACGTATATATAGATAACACAGGACTACCATTCACAATAGTCACAGCTTACCTCCTCCCCTCACTGTACAGACAGGATTATACTGAGAGGAGCCATGTATATATAGATAACACAGTACCACCATTCACAATAGTCACAGCTCACCTCCTCCCCTCCCTGTACAGACAGGATTATACTGAGAGGAGCCATGTATATATAGATAACACAGGACCACCATTCACAATAGTCACAGCTCACCTCCTCCTCGCCCTGTACAGACAGGATTACACTAAGAGGTGACACCTATATATAGATAACACAGGACCCACCATTCACAATAGTCACAGCTCCCCTCCTCCCCTCCCTGTACAGACTGGATTACACTGAGAGATGAGACCTGTATATAGATAACACAGGGTCCACCATTCACAATAGGTGATGTCACAGCTCACCTCCTCCCACTCCTTGCACAGATCACAGAGCATGCCCAGAACACTCCTCCTGGAAATCTAAAAGTGATTATCACAGCTCACCTCCTCTCCCTCTTTGCACAGGTTACAGAGCCTCAACACACTCTCATAGAAGACTACAGGTGATGGTCACTGTTCCCTCCAATCTGTGTGCTTTGGAAATGATAGAGTTAAAAAATGCTTCAGTCTGTAGATAAGTATAATTATAATTGGACTTGTTGACCTCATTAGTTTTTCAGATTGCCCACCTTAAAGAGAACACTGCTCGTGGTCACAACTAACCTCTTCCCACTCCCTGCACAGGGTCACAGAGCATGCCCACAACACTCTCTCATAGAAGTCTACAGGTGATGGTCACATCTCACCTCTCCCTCCCTGCACAGAGCATGCCCACAACACTCTCCCATAGAAGTTTATTGGTGATGGTCACATCTCACCCCTCCCTCCCTGCACTGGTCACAGAGCATGCCCACAACACTCTCCCATAGAAGTTTATGGGTGATGGTCACATCTCACCTCTCCCTCCTGCACAGATCACAGAGCATGCCCACAACACTCTCCCATAGAAGTTTATGGGGGATGGTCACATCTCACCCCTCCCTCCCTGCACAGATCACAGAGCATGCCCACAGCACTCTCCCATAGAAGTTTATGGGGGATGGTCACATCTCACCCCTCCCTCCCTGCACAGATCACAGAGCATGCCCACAACACTCTCCCATAGAAGTTTATGGGGGATGGTCACATCTCACCTCTCCCTCCTGCACAGATCACAAGGCATGCCCACAACACTCTCCCATAGAAGTTTATTGGTGATGGTCACATCTCACCCCTCCCTCCTGCACAGATCACAGAGCATGCCCACAACACTCTCCCATAGAAGTTTATGGGGGATGGTCACATCTCACCCCTCCCTCCCTGCACAGATCACAGAGCATGCCCACAGCACTCTCCCATAGAAGTTTATGGGGGATGGTCACATCTCACCCCTCCCTCCTGCACAGATCACAGAGCATGCCCACAACACTCTCCCATAGAAGTTTATGGGGGATGGTCACATCTCACCCCTCCCTCCCTGCACAGATCACAGAGCATGCCCACAGCACTCTCCCATAGAAGTTTATGGGGGATGGTCACATCTCACCCCTCCCTCCCTGCACAGATCACAGAGCATGCCCACAACACTCTCCCATAGAAGTTTATGGGGGATGGTCACATCTCACCCCTCCCTCCCTGCACAGATCACAGAGCATGCCCACAACACTCTCCCATAGAAGTTTATGGGGGATGGTCACATCTCACCTCTCCCTCCTGCACAGATCACAGAGCATGCCCACACCACTCTCCCATAGAAGTCTACAGGTGATGGTCACATCTCACCCCTCCCTCCTGCACAGATCACAGAGCATGCCCACAACACTCTCCCATAGAAGTTAATGGGGGATGGTCACATCTCACCCCTCCCTCCCTGCACAGATCACAGAGCATGCCCACAGCACTCTCCCATAGAAGTTAATGGGGGATGGTCACATCTCACCTCTCCCTCCTGCACAGGTCACAGAGCATGCCCACAGCACTCTCCCATAGAAGTTAATGGGGGATGGTCACATCTCACCCCTCCCTCCCTGCACAGATCACAGAGCATGCCCACAGCACTCTCCCATAGAAGCTATAAGCCCTTCTGTCCATTGTGTGAATGACACATGAGGCTATTCTAAAGCATATCTGTAAATGCTATTAACTGCAGCTCGGGCAAGATGGCCGCCCCCATAGTCACGTACAGACAAAAGAGTTACAAAATGCACAGAGAATAAAAACATAATAGAAAAATTGAAAATGCTTCACTATCTGATTTTAATTAGTAAAAAGAAGTGTCTGATACATTTGCTCTAAGAAAGACACGATTTTGTATTTCTCACGTTTTTCCATTTTTTGTCATTGTCGCCGAACATCCAGTCTTTCATGTTTCTTTAATATTTCTATAACAACGACTGTGAATAATATAATCAGCTCCTTGAGACGTGGAGAACATTTCCTTACGTTTAATATTAAAGAGCATTTCCACCTCAATATCCAAAAACACGGAGACTGAAGACGTAAAGCAAAGCGCCGCCCTATTGTGGCGGCCGTGTTAATATTCTAGGCAGCCATTCCTGGGTTGCCTTGGTTTCCTGAATGGTGGAGGAAAACTGCTGATGATGACAATACTGGATTAACGTCTCCAGAACCTGTAGGACCGAAGATCTGGCATCTTAGACTCAGTCCATCAACTGGACCACAAGTGACTGCAAGTCTTACACTATGTTGACCAAACTATTGGCCCCCCCACCAATCCTGCGCTGCCAGGTGAAGGAGGATGCAAATCATACGTGTGAGCATTAGGTATAACGGAGAGCATCATTCCTCATATCCCAGTACAGAAACCATCAGATGCCACCAGGTTAGAGGTGACAATGGGGTGTGGTGGTGGGACGTCACCATCCAACCGATACGGGACATCACAGGGCTTATGGACCTTGCAGAGTCCACTGTTGGCCATGCTATTGGGAGATGGAGACCATCTGGTGTGTGCGGTGCCGCCATGTTCAGGGAGACCTCATTAACTGACAGAACGCGGACAACAAATCCTTGTAGGAGCTGTGAAGACATCACTCACATCGTCTGCCCTCGATCAGGAGGTCTCACAGGACATTGGAACATCCATTAGTACCAGAACCATCCATAGTAACGGCATGTGAAGGGTTACCATGGACGAGTGGCTGCACACAACATCACAGCAGTGAATGCACAGCGGAGCCTGCAATGGTGCTCGGAGCGTCGTTCCTGGACTGTAAATGAATGGAAACAAGCGTTGTGGACAGATGAATCAGAGTACACCATCTTCCAATTGGATGGCAACACTAGGGTGCGATGGTTGCTTGGAGAGAGCAACAGGGAAGTTTGGAGGAGGTTCTGTTGTGGTGTGGTGGGGGTTCTGCTGGGAAGGATTGGGACCATTGGTAATAGTGAGATCCACTCTCAACAACAATGGGTGCAGAGACATTCTGGACAATGAGGCACCACCTACCCTGTGGCAATACTCTGGTACAGCTCCATGTCACTACCAACATGCCCGAGTACCATGTCATACGGCATTCCAGCCCATAGTCCGGATCTCAATCCCATCTAGCTTCTTTGTGACAAACTAGAACGCTGTATCCATCCACGCCCAACGCGCCCATTATCCCCGCATCACTATCTGAACTTCTCCAGGAGGCAAATCCCTCCACACTTCTATGGGAATTTGGTGGAAAGCGGCTGTGGAGGGTGACTGCAGTCCCTGAGGCCAACGTTGGCCCACCACCAGAATGAAAAATGAGAATGAAATGGAATGTCATCGCCTTCCATGTGCGTCCCAGTACTTCTGTCGGCATAGTGGATTTACAGCCGATTTAACCTTCTCGTGTTGCAGTTTTTAGTTTTTCGCACTTTCACAACATCATAACCTTCCTGTGTTCCCCCGGTGACGCCGCCACACGAGGTCTGGTTTTTTTGCAGGTCGAGTTGTATTTTTTAATGCTACCATTTAAAGGGGCTGTCACCTACTTTGAGTCCAATGAGCTAAGCTTATGGGCTGAAAGCAGGTGACCTGCTGAGTCCGGAGATGTAAGTATTATACTTCCCTCCCCCGTCATTTCCCCGATGTCAGCTCTGAAAGCCACCGCTCCGTGCATTGAGCTGCGTGTTAACTAGCCCGCCCGTTCTAATCTCATAATTAGCGGAATACTTAGCAGCGCTGCTCAATGCATTGAATGGCAGCTTTCACCGCTCATAGCGGGGGAGGTGAGTATGACACTTACATCCCCAGGCTCAGAGGGTCACCTACTTTCAGCCCATAAGCCTAGTTCATAGAGCTAAAGGTAAGTGACAGAGTCCCTTTAAGGTGCGACGCGAGAGGTTGGAAAACTTTTAAAAATTTCATCGCAGAAGGAAAAAATAAAGGAATTTCACTATTTTGGGGGGTTTACAGCATTTATGATGTGGTAGAAGTGTTCCCTTCATCTTGTGGATCAGGTGATTACCGCGATACCCGATTTATAGAGACCGATGGCCTTCTGTCAGCATCTCCCGCCCCTCGTAATATTTTTATTTCCGCATGGGCGGAGCTGAGTGGGGGCTCGTTTTTTTCTGGGGGGAGCTGTAGTTTTACCATTTTGGGATACATATCACCTGTTAATTGCTTTTCATTTCATTTTTCCTGCAGACGAAGTGACCAAAAAAGGGCACTTTTGACATTCCATTTTTTTCTGAAGGCGCTGGATAAATAATGCAACATTTCCATAAATTAGCCTTTTATGGTTGCAGTAATACCATTTTTATGCATAAACTGGGGAAAAGGGTTTGTTTTTGACTTTTAATGTTTAGTATTAATTAAAATAAACGTTACTAATCCCAGCCCCCTGCCACGGGCGTTGCGGTATCCCGCTGTGGATCTCCGCTGCGGGAGCAGGAGTCAGCTGACGGATCTCCGTGGTCAGCCTTTCTGACAGATAGGCGGACCGCGGAGAATCTCGGCAATTCGCAGCATGCTGCAATTTGCTGTCCGTGAGTGGAGAATCGCTATGATCCTCCACTCATGGACAGGGGGGCCGCACTATCCATAGCAAACGTTCATTGCGTTCCCCGTGGCCGGATCATCACTGCGGGGAACATAATCCCAAAACACCTGTGGACAGGCAGCCAAATTTTTACTTTTTAAGTCCACATAGGAGATTTGAAATATAGATCGTCTGTTTGCATGTACAATATACTGCAATTCTTCAATATTGCAGTGTATTGTATATTTATAGGCATTCTATTAAGCCCTGCCACAGGCAGGACTTAATAGTAAGAAATCCATGGCAAGCCTGAGGGTCCAAGGCTGTTGTGGTAACTGAATGGCACTCCACAATTTTATGGCCAGGGGCCATTTAGGAGGGAGGGAGCTTTGTCCCTCTGTCAGGCAATTTAAATACTGCTGTCAGTGCGGACTGGAGTTATCTCTGATCCAGGCCATTGCAGACAGGTATCTGCTGTTAAAGACTGCCCACACTTGCCACGTATGGAGCGGGCTCGGGTCCTCACATGTATGTTGAATGTTGGGAAGGGCTTTAAAAGGTTGTCTGCTCTTAACCAAAAAAAGGGAACATTTGGTGACCAACATCTAGCGCCCCCTGCAGTTAACCGTGGTCCCTCCCTGGGTGTCTCCCAGTACTCTATTCACCTAATTAAGGAGACTGGAGCCTATTTCCTTAGCCCGGCGTTTCATACTCCAGTCTAAGGCCTCCTTCTCACGGGCATATGCATGCGCACACCTCAGAGCTATGAATGAGGTTTTCTGTATGCATGTTGGCACATCTTACCGCCCCCTGTGTTCCCACATGGCGTGTTCATTGGCACGTGGCACACAAACACGCCTCGATGGCTATTTAGTCTAATGAGTTCCAGAAATGTTCTTTTTCCAGCAGAATTGCGCGGCGTATTGCACGTGCATTTGTGCACCCCCATAGACTTCTGTGGGGACCCTCGGTGCGAAATGCCCACAAAAGTAGAGCGTGACGGTTTTTTTGTGCGCGCAAAATATGTGCGCAAAATACCAAAAATACGGGGGAACCCCCTGAAATCAGTTCTATTCTCTGCGTGTGAAGGAACCCCGAGAAAAGCAGAGAGAACCACAATAAAATCAGCAAATGCAAATCCAGAAACACGATATATCCGTCCTGATGGTGATGAATCATCAACTGTTTTGCGTTTCGGTGGAACTCAGATCGCAGTAAAGCTGATTCACTCGTCTGTAATCGCTGATGGCAGAAATAATGTACAATCCCAGGTCAAACACCGGCTGCATCGATCACACTGCATCACCATCCAGAACCTCGTGCACGTCTTTGACGATGTGTCAGTCTTTACTGCTGCTCTGGCATTCCGTTCATGAACTAAGCAGCTCAGGATATACAAATGTCAGTGAGTGTATATTATGCTGCGGAGGGATGAATGGCGAGGCTTCTGGAATGTAGAGCGATACGTTATTTGCATCTCGCTCTATTCGCGCGGCGCTCTCCTGCGGTTCACCAGTGTTGTATGAGAGCAGCTAATCCTTTCCTGCATAAAAACCCATCAGGAAAGTGTGAAGCTGCGTTTATTATGGAGATCTTCGCGGCGCTCATCCCCATCAGATGTTCTCGGGGACGGACGAGGCTGGCGTGCCGCAGAAGTACAGGAAAATATTGGAGGAGTGTTTGTCTCGGAGTGAAGAGCACAAACTTCTGAGCAGGAATGTAGGAGGAACATCTGCCTGCAAACACAGAGGATGATTTCATGAGACGGCGCTCGCATCCTGCTGCACACGGGGACTCAAGAGAGGCGAGGAAAATGGCGCAAAACATGCCAAATGTATCCAAATGCTGCATAGAGAATGAAACACTCCGATGCGCAAAACCGCTTCCTGGTGCGTATGCCACCTCCTGCGCCCGTTCACATCTGCACCCGCATTTCCTTCCATTCTGGGAGTTATTGTAGACCGTATTGTATATTGTACTCTTGGCGCTCCTGCACACGGGCGGTTTTGGATGCAGTTTTGCACGCATGAAATCCGCCGCGGTAACCGCATCCCTTAAATTGCATTATTTTTAATGGGCTCCCTCGCACCGAACGTTTCTGCATCTGCATTTGTGTCAGGAGAAAAAAAAATGCAACATGCGCTATTTTTGCGTGCATCTGTGCACCCGAGGATCAATAGGAGCCGCCGTCTGCATGAACCTGCGTGCGTAGCTGCACGATTGTCTGGTGTTAATGACTAACGCCACTGACTAATTAAGCTGCTGAGTCAGTTCACAACCGTCGCGGGAGAGATGAGAAAGGCCCTGAGGGCAAACAAGGATACTTACCTGCGCAGAAACGCTGGCGAGAAGACGTGATTGGGCTCCATTCAGAGCGCAGTTACATCCCGCTCGTCCGCAGCCGGCCTCAGGGCCGGCTCACATGGCCGTATGCATAAAACGCTGCATGTATAACGCAGCGTTGTGCTGCTGTGTGAGCGGGCACATCGATATTTCACTGCGCACAACAGCGTATCTCACGCACGGAGACCGTCATGCGCAGTCTGATTTGTTTCTTCTTGCTTTTACACTCACCACTCTGTCGTTTAGCGACGCTGCGTATAAACGCCGCCCGCGCACAATGTAATTGCGTATGTACAGCGTTTATAAGTGGTAAGGCAGAACATGCTGCGCTCTTTTTTACGCGCATATTTTATGCAAACTGGGCGTTGTAAATACGGCCTTACTGGAATAAATAGCGCAGTCAGCAGAGCTACCCAGCCAAAATAACGGAAACCTGCAGAAGAGAAGGTCTCCGGGTTTCATGTCAGTGAGAAGCAGGAGCTCATAGAAAGGCCTTCACCAGAGCGCGCTCAGAGGGAGAGACCCTGCGACAGGTCCGCTAAAAACGGAGAGAAACGGACGCTGAGCGAAGAAACGGTCAGAAAATTTTCCATTTTTATTTTTACAGAAACGCATTAAAGAACCATCCGCTCGGCTTACGTTATTGTATTCCATTAACTACAACAGATCCGTAATCACAGAACACAAACACAAAGGTGAATGCGCCCATAGTTCCCAAAATGCCCCTCCTGAATTTGCTGCATTTTACAGCTCCTCTTAGGCCGGGTTCACACAGTAGAGCGTATCGATCAGTTTTTGTCCACCAGGTCTCCGCGGGGGCGTATGCCAGATCCTGCCCCGTTATCTAAAAGTGGAAGTGGCCTAACATTAGGGGGTGTGGCTATGCACAGCCCCTCCCCTTTACTATAATGCACTATAATGAGGATGGCCTAATATGAAATGGGATATTTTGAGCTGCGTGGTACATTGTGTGTAAACTGTGCAAAGTAGCAGGACCACTGCTGGACAGAGGAGAAGAACAGGCTGCTGCTGAGAAGAGAAGGTGCACCAGCATGGAAGAGTAACGGAACCTGAGACAGAGATGGGCTGAGAGACCTGCTGTGCCCCTTACCTGGTGCCAAGACGGACAGACCAGCCCTGCTACAGCCCCAACCTAGAAGGGACAACTGGACTCTGATAAGGACCAAGGACAGAGTGGTAGAGTCAGCAGACAAGCTGGGGTGGGTAGCACTGGCAATTCCAGCTCTATGAAACTGTAAGTGAGGCCAGCCTCAGAAAAAAATGCTAGGTGCGCACACGAGGTAGAGGGTGAAGCTTTAGTTAGTTAGCAGGCCTGCTGCAGAAGATAGAGCTTATACTGTGTGATTATAATGGACATTGTGTATGCATATGGGAACCAGATATACTTACCTAAAGCTGCAGGCTGCACTCCCTAACCGGTATTCCTGCGGTCTTTCATCACTTCTGGGTCCAGTCATCACATGTCAGCTTAAGCACAGTTGTGATTTCAATGTAACGGAAACCAGTGATTGGCCATCTTGGTTATGTGCTTAGACGGGCACATGGCTGTTGGACCTGGAAGTGAGCAGCGACCACAGGATTGGGGCGGCCGAGTACTCAAAAGAGGACTTTTTGTTATTTTATCTTTTTGGAGCTTCGCGGTAGTTTTCACCTGTTTTTGCGTCCTGAGGATGTGGATACAGTTGGAAGTGGTGCCGCTGCCAGGAGGCCTGGCACTACCAGCGGGCTCAGTGCATTCCCTATGGTCAAAGCAGCCCTGGCTGACAGCTTTTCATGACTAAAGTGGAAACCATAGCAGCAAGCATTGACCTCCGTTTTAGCATAAATGTTCTTTATACATTAGTGAGAGCTTTAGTTACATAAGACTTGCACCCCCCCCCCCCCCCCCCCCGTTTAACCCCTTAATGACACGGCACTTCTTTTTTCATTTTTGACTTTTCCTCCCCACTTTTTAAGAAATGAATCCATTTCTAAGTGGAGTGAAATGGAAAAAAAAAACGCAATTCCGCCATCTTGGAATTACACGGTATTACAAAAATATATATTTTTTTATTTTAACATGCACACTTGGAGATGAAGTTGCCGTAGAAACTTCTATTGATAGATAAGCAACGTGCCGTTATTGAAATGTCAGAAATGTTAGACAATCTAACTGACTGTAACTGTGAGTGGGGGATGGTAACAATGTTATAACTCACAAAGATCAGCAACACACTTCACTGTAGAATGCGTGGTCGTACCAAAACATTTCCACCCAGCAATGGTGGTTGGCCTGAGGGCCGACCTCACTTACGTATCTCCAGCGTGTCTGGTACTATAATATAGGGTGGCGTGTCTTTGAACGTCTGTAGGCGGTACCCCGATTCACCGAGCTGCAGGAGCCACACCAAGTATTAAAATATGGAAGTAAATACTAGTTGTGATTCTTGGTCAGGTGGTCCCCTATTTTTGGTAAAGCTGAAAGCAGAAGAAGAGCAGTAAAAGCAAACCAAACATCAGGATCAACTACACGGAAGTGTCCGAGATACAAGCCTTCACCCAGAGGAGTGTGTTGGCCGCAGCTGTAAGAGCCAGGAGCGATGAAAAGCAATAAGACACGGCGTACAGCAGGAAGGAGTTCACCGCTGCAGACAGGAGGATCCTCAGAGAGGGCGAGCGAGGCCCACAAACTTACAGGAAAACTTCCAATTCTGAAAATGCAGAGAAATACAATTAAACTGTAGAAATGACAAATCTGATGTCACTCGCTGCGGGTTCGCTTTTTTAATAATGTCATTTCTTTTTTATCTCTAGTCTGCGGTTAAAATAAAACCAGACATCCTCGTTACTGAATACAAATATACTTCGGGACAACGACCAGTCTGTTAGAACACTTTTTTGCACGTGCCGAATTCGAGGCTTTTTGCAGGATTAAGCTAGGCTCTGTCGATTTTACACAAAGTGGGCGGGTCTAGCACCGGGAGGTCATAGAATCATAGAATGGGCAAGTTGAAAGGGTCATCGGGTCCAACCCCCTGCTCAAATCAGGCGTGGCTATCTATCTCTCTCATATCTATCTATCTATCTATCTATCTATCTGTCTATCTCAAATCTATCTATCTATCTATCTATCTATCTCCTATCTATCTATCTATCTATCTATCTATCTATCTATCTATCTATCTCCTATCTATCTCATATCTATCTATCTATCTCATATCTATCTCCTATCTATCTATCTCATATCTATCTATCTATCTATCTATCTATCTATCTATCTATCTATCTATCTATCTATCTATCTATCTATCGCCTATCTATCTGTCTCATATCTATCTATCTCATATCTATCTATCTATCTCCTATCTATCTCATATCTATCTATCTATCTATCTATCTGGCTGTCTCATATCTATCTATCTATCTATCTCCTATCTATCTATCTATCTATCTATCTATCTATCTATCTATCTATCTATCTCATATCTATCTATCTCATATCCATCTATCTCATATCTATCTATCTCCTATCTATCTATCTCCTATCTATCTATCTCATATCTATCTAACTATCTTATATCTATCTACTGTATCTATCTATCTTATATCTATCTATCTATCTATCTATCTATCTCATATCTATCTATCTATCTATCTATCTATCTATCTATCTATCTATCTATCTATCTATCTATCTCATATCTATCTCCTATCTATCTATCTCCTATCTATCTATCTATCTATCTATCTATCTATCTATCTATCTATCTCATATCTATCTATCTATCTATCTATCTATCTATCTATCTATCTATCTATCTATCTATCTATCTCATATCTATCTCCTATCTATCTATCTCCTATCTATCTATCTATCTATCTATCTATCTTATATCTATCTAACTATCTTATATCTATCTATCTATCTATCTATCTATATATCTCATATCTATCTATCTCATATCTATCTATCTATCTATCTATCTATCTATCTATCTATCTTATATCTATCTATCTATCTATCTTATATCTATCTATCTATCTATCTATCTATATATCTCATATCTATCTATCTCATATCTATCTATCTATCTATCTATCTATCTATCTTATATCTATCTATCTATCTCCTATCTATCTCATATCTATTTATCTCCTATCAATCTATCTATTTCATATCTATCTCCTATTTATCTATCTATCTATCTATCTATCTATCTATCTATCTATCTATCATCTATCTATCTCATATCCATGTATCTATCTCATATCTATCTATCTATCTATCTATCTATCTCATATCTATCTATCTCATATCTATCTGTCTATCTATTCCATATCTATCTATCTATCTATCTATCTATCTATCTATCTATCTATCTATCTATCTATCTATTCCATATCTATCTATCTATCTATCTATCTATCTCCTATCTATCTCATATTTATCTATCTATCTATCTATCTATCTATCTATCTATCTATCTCCTATCTATCTATCTCATATCTATCTATCTATCTATCTAATATCCATCTATCTCCTATCTATCTATCTCATATCTATCTATCTATCTCCTATCTATCTATCTCCTATCTATCTATCTCTCTATCTATCTCATATCTATCTACAGTATCTATCTATCTCATATCTATCTATCTATCTCATATCTATCTATCTATCTATCTATCTCATATCTATCTATCTTATATCTATCTGTCTATCTTGTATCTATCTATCTTATATCTATCTATCTATCTTGTATCTATCTATCTATCTATCTATCTATCTATCTATCTATCTATCTCCTATCTATCTATCTATCTATCTATCTATCTATCTATCTATCTCCTATCTATCTATCTATCTATCTATCTATCTATCTATCTATCTATCTATCTATCTCCTATCTATCTATCTCATATCTATCTATCTATCTCCTATCTATCTATCTCCTATCTATCTATCTCCTATCTATCTATCTATCTATCTATCTATCTATCTCTCTATCTATCTCATATCTATCTACAGTATCTATCTATCTCATATCTATCTATCTATCTCATATCTATCTATCTATCTATCTATCTATCTATCTATCTATCTATCTATCTATCTATCTCATATCTATCTATCTATCCATCTCCTATCTATCTATCTATCTATCTATCTATCTATCTATCTATCTATCTATCTCATATCTATCTATCTTATATCTATCTGTCTATCTTGTATCTATCTATCTTATATCTATCTATCTATCTTGTATCTATCTATCTATCTATCTATCTATCTCCTATCTATCTATCTATCTATCTATCTATCTATCTATCTATCTATCTATCTATCTCCTATCTATCTATCTATCTATCTCCTATCTATCTATCTCATATCTATCTATCTATCTATCTCACATCTGATACCTTTCTTCTTAGCTCCCTTCTAACGTCTTACATTTTTGCTTATCTCCTGTGTAAAGAATATTCCTCGCCAACATAAAAAACATCTTTTGACCTGTCTAAATGATTATTTTCTGGCTACAAAGCCTCCTTCTCTGATTATCTAATAGCATTTCCATCTGCTATATCCGTGCAGCATGTGTTGTGGTGTAATGGAAGTGACTGGAGTATTTGGTTGTGTGGGCTGCTGCTTACAGGAGGTGGAGGATACGGGTCTTACATCGATGTAATCAGACAGACCCCCCAATTAATAAAGCTCTAAGACTAGAACATCAATCACATCCTCATATGTTACATTCATTTAGAATTTGTAGCGATTTATTGCTTGTGTTATATTATCACCGCATGTTCCTGATTCTGTCTGCCCAGACCTACGACCCCAGCAGGAGCCGCCATCTATCTTACGTATTGCGTCCTTGCAGTGGTGTCCGCGGGTTACGGTGTATTTTTAGCTGCCGGTTATTTTTGCAATGGGGTTTAATTAAAAATGTTGCAGCGTTTGTCTTCTGCAGCTTCCACATATCACTGTATGCAGACGCTGCAGTAGGAGGTTCGTCAGGGAGGCTGGACTGACAGCTTAACATACCTTTGACTGTTGGACACATAAGCGCCTGACAGCCGCCCCCCTGCTATCACTCTTGTGCTTTCACACAGTAGCGATAGTCATTCAGAGAATGGAGGTGGAGCGCAGCAGAAATCTCTTCCATCCGCCCATCATAGATGAACGGCTGCCCGTTTACCACCACCACCACTGTACACTATTTTGACCATTTTTCGGGAGGAGCACAGGGTTCCCAAGGTGTTTGGCTGCAATTTCAGAGGATCTGGCTGCATTGGGGACCTTCTGGAGGCCAAATCAGTGAAACCGATTTCTACTCCCCTTGACTTTAACTGAAGTTGGAGTCGGCCATGCCAATGATTTTCGTGAACTGTTACCGACATGAACTGATTATTCCACTAAACGATTATCGCTGCTTATCAGCTAATTTATGACTACAATGGAGATACATTTGGTTTTGGTGATAAATTAGCTGCTAAGAAGGTGCAGGAGAGGAGAAGGCAGAGGGAACTAATCCATAGGTCGGCCTCACTGACGGAACTACTATTAAGACTCAGACTGCAGTGTCTGTATACAATGATATCTAGAAGCTGCAGAAGACAAACGCTGCAATATTTTTAAGTAAACTCCATTGCAAAAAAAGATTGTCAGCCCAAGATAGATGCATTAAAGTGAAAAGCCCAAAGGTGTCTGAGCCTTTCATTTCCTTCCCTACAACCATCCTAGAATGCAGAATAACTGACAGTTTGACAGACAGCAGATTTCATTAATGACGATTTAAGGATTTTTGCTGCACTTGTGTTATTACTATTAATAATTACGCCTCACATTTTTGTATCATGATAAGGGGGCACTACTTACGGCATTCTTTCTAATGTTAGCCACATCTCTATCTCCACCCAATCCTGGTCAGTCCCCTTTGTGCCCCCTCAGTAATAATGCCTTATTTTGTGTAACAGACACTAATAATGGTGCCACTTTAGTGATAACTCACTGTAGTAATCTTACTCTACAGTAAACATGTCCCCTTAGTGCCCCCACATAGATACCTCTTTAGTGCCCCCAGCCAAACAGTAAGGAGTCTTCTTCAGTGCCCTAACACAATATAAATACCCTTCGTGATAACCTCCCACAGTATGCTGCCCACCTATCATAGTAATGATGCCCCACTTAGTGCCCCCACAGAGAAAAAAGTTCCCACAATGATGCTCCTTACACAAGTAGGATGACCCCTTGGTGGACCCAGTGATACCCCTCTAGTGCCCCCAAACACTATGATGTCTGCTTTGTGCCGCTCCCCTTAAGATAACAAGTATAAAACTTACCTACCCCGCTCCCCTGGAGGAGATCACTCTGCAGGCCTCCTCTGGTAGTCCGTTACTGTGCTGTCCGGGGCTCAGGGCATCGTGCCTGCCCGTGGGGATGGCGGAGCTGACAGCATCTGCATTCTGAGGACTGGACATCTTTCCTGGGACAGTCTCCAAAATCCAAGACTGTCCCACAAGATCTGGGATGGTTGAGAGGCAGGATAATAATATTTGTTGTCAAGATGCACATTATATGTAAACATTGTTGCATGAACTGGCTTGTTAAAATGACCCTCTGGTCCCGGACAACCAAGATGGCCGAACTGGGTCTTCGACAACCCAATGTAGTACATTAGTATGTATTGGTAGTCCAAGACACTACGTGCTACTCATGGGGGCGGCACTGGTCAATCAATGCAGGAGTAGAGTCTTAGACTAATGATGCAAACTAATGCCCAGTGGGATCAAGTAGTCTGAGAGAACAGCGCAGCCATCTTCGTTGGTCCAGGACCAGAGTGTCACTTTAAAGGGGTTGTACCCGGATTTCAAGTGACCCCTTATTCACAGGACAGAGAATACCTTGCTGATCGGTGGGGGTCTCACCGCTGAGACCTCTGGTGATCCTGACAATGGGATTCCCATAACCCACTCTGCTTGCTCTGTCACTGCAGCAAAATCCCCGACTAGCTGAGACAGAATGACAATATCTACTTCCAAATCGATGCTGCAGAAAGACCCCGACCTCCACGGGCGGCGCCCCTCATCGATGGTCACTGTCCATATACTCAGTAGGGTCAATTCACGGCTCTCCTTATCGACAACATGTACAAGTAGCCGTAGATAAGAGCCGGTAATGAAGACACTTAAGCTGTGATTTCAGCTGATACAAGGAACTCGTTGACTCATGTAAGACGCCGCTCGTCTTTAATGGTTCGCATCGACAAAGTCTAACATCTAACTGCAAAACCTTCGTTACTCTTCTTACATTAGGAATGCTCTGCGCTCTGCCGGGGGCTCCAGGCCTTCTTCTTGCGTCTGTGTATCTCTTCTCCTTGGGATTGTATTCCCTGTTCATGGATTGTGCCCTACTTAAGGGGGGGTGAAAAGGTTTTACAGTTATAAGTGTCTGATTGGTGGAGGTCTGACCAATGGGACTGCTGTCACTGCACTCATACTGGGGGACACCGGACCCCCGTCCTGGTGATTGATCAGGCACTCATGTTTTTCCACTGGGATTCCCACCAATCCTGAGGTGTTTCCCCATAGAGCCTTCTTTTTATCGCGAAGCAAGAACTTGTGATTTCCGTGCGATTTTAACAATAGAAAGCCCTATTGACTTTTGCATTAAAAAAACGTGGCAAAAATCGCACAGAAAATCCTGAGCGGCAGCGATGTTTTTGTGAGAAGCAGCGCTAATGTTCAAAAATTGTTGGAAAAAAGACATGATTGTGTTGCGGTGATATCGCGTGAAATTACCCCGAAAAATACAACTCGTTCCGCAAAACGACCTCAGACAGATACGTCATTGGAGGAATAATGGAGTTAAGTGGGGAGGAGAAACTGAAAACGGGCCGTGTCATTAAGGGGTTAATCACTGCCTCCTATAATACTGCCCCCTATGGGTGAAGCGATGCTTCTGATCAGGTAGAACCTTTTTTCCCATGTAATGACTTTGCGGTTTATTCCTCGGACTTCTTACATTTCTGATGAAATTGGAGGACAAGAAGAGAACATTAGGAGCCGCTCATCCCTTAATGACGTCTTCGCCCCTTTAAATGCCGCTGAGTGAACTTCTCCCGTCATATCTGCAGCAGCTGCCAATATACAGTATCACCGGTCCCGCAGCCGCTAAAGGTTAATTGCTTAACTGGAAGGTTGAAATCCAGCGAGGAGGACGGATGGAAGGTGGCGATCGATCTCCGAATCTATAGAGGGGATTGTTCGATGATACATCCGCCCGCTATAATGGGGGCTTCTATCTGTTCTGCGCACAACATAAATCACCGATACGCCGCGGCGGCGGCGCTGCGGCTTTTCTTCATTTAATGCCTTTCCTGTAGCCCGGAGGAGACATAATCCATATTGTGACATAATACCATATAAACACCGAGGCTTCAGATTGAGCCGGACTCCATACAACAAGTGATTAGTGTCTATTATGTGTACAGAGGGATACGGGAGTCATAAAGCCGGACCCAGTGTTATATCTCTGTACCGGTGGTCTATATTGGTATAACAATAGTGTACTGGAGTAGGAAGGCATGGATGGTATGATGCACGGGCCCTGGGGCCCCAGAACATGGATTTCAATATTATGTTGGGACCCCTATAAGAGATAGAGAGTAAAACCCAATTACAAAGTTGAAGAGTCGCAAGTGAGAAGCAGAAATCTGCTGACCACGTCTCTGTAAGTGCCGTGGGACCGCTGCTATGGCTGATGTAAGGAAAGCGTACTGGGAGTGGCCTCCTTCTGCTACAATAGGGGCGGACCACCCAGGAAGCCATCCGCCATCGTCTGCAGGAGATTCTGGTACCGATCCTTATTGAGAATCCCTAGAATGAAAACTGGTCCAACAAGGTGATCACCCAAACTCCATCCCGCTCGTTCATGCTGAAATCTGCATTGTCTTCTGATTGGTCGGCTCTTACTAGTGTTTGCATTGCATCGGCACTGAATCGGCGCTTCGCCATTGACTACCACAGTGTCGCAATGGTAGCGTCAACCCTGGACTGCACTGTCGAACAGCTCCATGCATGTATCGTAGCAGACGAAGGCCGCTTCCAGTGCGCTATCCTTACTTCAGCCATAGCAGCGGTCCCACCAGACTAAAGCCCCATTTACACGCAAAGATGATCGCTCAAAATTTGTCAAAAAATGACAGTTTTGAGCGATCATTTTGCATTAGCTACTAATCAGCCCATCAGTAGCTAACTAGCTTAATTTGCATGTATTTAGAGAACAGCGGGTGGTCTGTTCTCTAAATACATCTTCTCTGTTCTGCTACTGGCTGCCTACAATGCTATCAGCACTGCCCTCCGAGAACACAGCATGCCGTCCTCTATCGGGACAAGGGATTTTATGCTGACTTCAAGTCAGCGATAAATGAAGAGTGCAAGATCAGTGCACGATGGGCGCACATTTACATGCAACGGCTATCGCTCAAAAGCCATCGTTTGGACGTATTTTGAGCTATAATCGTTGCGTGTAAACGGGGCTTTAAAGAGAAGCGGTCAGCAGATTTCTGCTTCTCACTTGCTACTCTTCAACTTTGTAATTGGGTTTTACTCTCTCTCACATATAGGGGCCACAATACAAAATCCATGTTCCAGGGCCCCCAGGGGCCGGTGCGCTATACCATTGTGTAGCTCATCCATGTCTTCCTATTCAAGTGCGCTATTGGTATACCAATATAGGAGACCGGTACTGAGATCTAGCGCTGGATCCGGCTTCTTGACTCCACCCTGTACTACACACTAAACGGCCCCTTTATTAGACCTCCGGGCTCCTCAGATTGGCGCCCCCTGTATGGTAATTCCCCCATGACCTCGGCGTGCGGCATAAAATCACGTGACAAGGTCTCCGTGGATCAGCTTCAGTGTGAATCCACATTAGATGGGAAAATCCAGCGATCGGAGCGACTTCCAGCGAGGCCGGTCATCGGTGCTGGACGAGCTGGGGCCGGGATGTCACTCCCAACCTCATGGGGTTTTCTTAAGTGGCAGAGTAAACCAAGAATGGCAGGATTGTGGAAAACATCCAGCGACAGGAGATCCCATGAACGGAAACTAAAGGGGTCAGAGGAGGATGTCAGGAATCATTCTGATAAATAGGCGCTGCACAGTCAAGCAAATTGCAGCACCCACAAGGAAACTTCTCTGTCATTGAAAGGACTGCCAACTGGACGCAGTGTGGCTGAACCGACCTCTGTGGATCTGGCCTCTGTGGACCCGGCCTCTGTGGACCCGGTCTCTGTGGACCCGGCCTCTGTGGTCCCGGCCTCTGTGGACCCGGCCTCTGTGGTCCGGGCCTCTGTGGTCCCGGCCTCTGTGGTCCCGGCCTCTGTGGTCCGGGCCTCTGTGGTCCCGGCCTCTGTGGTCCCGGCCTCTGTGGACCCGGCCTCTGTGGTCCCGGCCTCTGTGGTCCGGGCCTCTGTGGTCCCGGCCTCTGTGGTCCCGGCCTCTGTGGACCCGGCCTCTGTGGTCCCGGCCTCTGTGGTCCCGGCCTCTGTGGTCCCGGCCTCTGTGGTCCCGGCCTCTGTGGTCCCGGCCTCTGTGGACCCGGCCTCTGTGGTCCCGGCCTCTGTGGTCCGGGCCTCTGTGGTCCCGGCCTCTGTGGTCCCGGCCTCTGTGGACCCGGCCTCTGTGGTCCCGGCCTCTGTGGTCCCGGCCTCTGTGGTCCCGGCCTCTGTGGTCCCGGCCTCTGTGGTCCGGGCCTCTGTGGTCCCGGCCTCTGTGGTCCCGGCCTCTGTGGTCCCGGCCTCTGTGGACCCGGCCTCTGTGGTCCCGGCCTCTGTGGTCCGGGCCTCTGTGGTCCCGGCCTCTGTGGTCCCGGCCTCTGTGGTCCCGGCCTCTGTGGTCCGGGCCTCTGTGGTCCCGGCCTCTGTGGTCCCGGCCTCTGTGGACCCGGCCTCTGTGGTCCCGGCCTCTGTGGTCCGGGCCTCTGTGGTCCCGGCCTCTGTGGTCCCGGCCTCTGTGGTCCCGGCCTCTGTGGTCCCGGCCTCTGTGGTCCGGGCCTCTGTGGTCCCGGCCTCTGTGGTCCCGGCCTCTGTGGACCCGGCCTCTGTGGTCCCGGCCTCTGTGGTCCGGGCCTCTGTGGTCCCGGCCTCTGTGGTCCCGGCCTCTGTGGACCCGGCCTCTGTGGTCCCGGCCTCTGTGGTCCCGGCCTCTGTGGTCCCGGCCTCTGTGGTCCCGGCCTCTGTGGTCCCGGCCTCTGTGGACCCGGCCTCTGTGGTCCCGGCCTCTGTGGTCCGGGCCTCTGTGGTCCCGGCCTCTGTGGTCCCGGCCTCTGTGGACCCGGCCTCTGTGGTCCCGGCCTCTGTGGTCCCGGCCTCTGTGGTCCCGGCCTCTGTGGTCCCGGCCTCTGTGGTCCGGGCCTCTGTGGTCCCGGCCTCTGTGGTCCCGGCCTCTGTGGTCCCGGCCTCTGTGGACCCGGCCTCTGTGGTCCCGGCCTCTGTGGTCCGGGCCTCTGTGGTCCCGGCCTCTGTGGTCCCGGCCTCTGTGGACCCGGCCTCTGTGGTCCCGGCCTCTGTGGTCCGGGCCTCTGTGGTCCCGGCCTCTGTGGTCCCGGCCTCTGTGGTCCCGGCCTCTGTGGACCCGGCCTCTGTGGTCCCGGCCTCTGTGGTCCGGGCCTCTGTGGTCCCGGCCTCTGTGGTCCCGGCCTCTGTGGACCCGGCCTCTGTGGTCCCGGCCTCTGTGGTCCGGGCCTCTGTGGACCCGGCGTACCAATAAAGGTACAAAGTTTGAATAAATGAAAGAAAAAAGCACTCTTTACACAAGGTGTAGGCGCTGCCGGTGACAGCTGCTTACCACTGAGATTTGGTTACTGCTGAATATTCAAGAAAACAGAGTGATTCGGACTTTTACTGGACTGATGTAAGGTTCTGCACACGGGCAGCAAAAACGGATGTCACCAATATACACTAAATGGGGTACAGCTAGGGAAAAGTGAGATGGAACCAGGGGGTACTAGGGGATTGTAGGCTAAACTGGAGTAACCAATGCCAGTCAGCTGCTGCAAAGGCTAATAAAGTCTTGGGGTGCATTAAATGAGGTATAGGGGCGAGGGACGAGAACATTATCCTCCCACTATATAAGGCACTTGTCAGGCCTCACATGGAATACTGCGTACAGTTCTGGTCACCGGGGCTCAGGAAAGATGTTACAGTGCTGGAGGGGTTCAAAGAAGGGCAACTAAACTAATACATGGAATGACGGGACTGGAATACCCAGAGAGGCACCAAAACTGGGATTATTCACCCCGGAAAAAAGACGGCTAAGGGGCGACCAAATAACTCTCTATAAATACATGAGGGGACAATACAAGGATCTCTGCCATGATCTGTTTAGCCAGGACTGCGACGGTAACAAGAGGGCATCCGCCACGTCTAGAAGAAAGCAGGTTTCATCACCAACATAGAAGGGGGTTCTTTACTGTAAAAGCAGTGAGACTGTGGAACTCTCTGCCTGAGGAGGTGGTGATGGCAGGATCTATAGAGGAGATTAAAAGGGGACTTGATGTCTTCCTGGAGCGGAAGGATATTACAGGATATAAATCCTAGGTTAATTGTTAATCCGGGTATACAGGCAGGTGGGAACTATTAGGGGTTGATCCAGGGAGCAGTCTGATTGCCATTAGGGGGTCGGGAAGGAATTTTTCCCCCAAAAGGGCTAATTGGCTCCTGCCTCTTGGGGTTTTTTTTTGCCTTCCTCTGGACCAACTCAGTAGGATAGACAGGCTGGACTAGATGGACAATGTCTTCATTCAGCCTCACGAACTATGTTACTATGTTACTATGAGTTAGCCACTGGGTCGTCCGTCACTGACCCCACCCACCAACACAGGAATTGCCACGCCCCTTTTCTCATTTTTCCCTCACAACAGTCTAAACAAAAAATACGCATAAATGTCATTGTCACATATGAAGCCCGAACTATCTAAGTATCTCATTATTACCTTCCACGGTGATGGCTGTGACTAAATCAGAATGCCAGAATTGTGGGGTTTTTGGTCGCCTCCATTTCCCTGTAAAAATGGAATAAAAAGTGATTTTAAGCAGTTGTGATGAAAACTGCAGCTCGTTCCACAAAAAAACGAGCCCTCACAAAGCCCCTAAGGAAAAATACAGCTCTGGGGCTCCGAATTGGACAAAAAAAGCTGATTTTTTAGAAAATGTTTTTTTTATTTTTTTAAGTAGTAAAACATTTTTAAAAATCTACCCGGAATCATCCTAGCAGTACCGACCCACCGGATGGGGTGATGTCATTATTACCTCACCATGGAAACCTCAAAAGCAAACATTTCCTCATTAGAAAAATTGGCGTAATTAAATCTTGTTCATTCCCCCCCGTAAAGTTTTCCAACATATTAAAAGTACCATTAAAAAAATACAATTCATCCGACGAAAAAAAAAAAGCCTCCGACTGCCAAAAATGGAAAAATAAAGTTAGAGCTCTTGAAAGGGGAGGATGAAAAACACGAAAATGAAAACCTGAAAACTGGCCTTTGGTTAAAGGGTTAAACATTAGCGCGGTTTTTGTCAGGCATCAGTCGTTTCCCGTAATGGTTGCAGACAAGTGACGGCGCTCGTCTTCTCTGCATGCATCGGCTCCATCTCTCGCCGTGTGACCTCTATTAACGCCGGCGCCGTATGCGTGTCGGCGGTTGGTGTGTGATAACCAATTACCATATAAGACGACTTGTATTTATATCCGGGCGCTAATCAGGATCGGCGCTATTATCATCAGCGATCGCCTTACAGTCGCAGAACAACGAGCCTTTAATATATTTGGGACAGAGGGAAAAAAAATTAATGAGGATCTCAAGATTTCCAATTTAAACACGGAACAACCTGACTATTATCACGGCAAGAATGGCGCTACAATGCGGCAGACAATTCCGCGGCGTTTAATGCTGAACCCTTTGTATCCTGAAGAGCATTGCACACTATAAAATAGGTGGAAAGAAAAGCCCCCGCCTCGGCGTCCTGAAACGCCCCAATTATACCCGCTGCTTCCCAGTTAGCTCATGACTCATAAAACTCGTCACTCAGCTTTCTACAGACCCTGAAGGACATATAAGTGATAGGCGGATTCCTCTACCCAACTCTGCTTCCTATTGTGCTGCTTGTGTGTCATGTCTTAACTGTACGTAGGTCAGGTAGGTATCCGTATGCCTTAGGGAGAGCGCCTAGCAGGTGTGAGGAGACTTATAAGGCCATGGGAAATATATGCAAATGGGAAGATGGAACAATGGCTCTACAGCACCACCTATTGGAAGGCAGCAATCCTGCGAGTCAATGTCTGACCTTTGAACAAGCCTTGTAACAATGACTGCGAATATAAGCCAAAGCCAGAGACTTCTCTAGAAGGAAAAGATAACGACTATTTTAGGGTCTTTGCTCCTCATCAGTGTGCAGAAGATGTATGGCTGGGTGAGAAGTCTATGATGTGGGTCAGGAGGGGTAAAGTTTCTCCTTAGGGACAGCACCTAGAAGGTGTAAGGAGACTTATAAGGCCACGCATGCTCCTTTGGGAAATATGCCAATGAAGATGTTACAATTTCTCTATAGTGCCACCTATTGGCAGGTAGCATTCCTGCAAGACCTTAAAACAAGCCTTGTAACAACAGGAGAAACCATACCCCTCCTAACCCACATCGTAGACCTCACACCCAGCCACCTACTGCACACGGATGAGGGGCGGTGGTCCTGAAGCCCTCGCTCTGCACACCGTTATCATCCCTTCTAGAGGAGACTCTGGCTTATATTCGCAGTCATTGTTACAAGGTCTGACATTGACTTGCAGGAATGCTGCCTGCTAATTGGTGGCGCTGTAGAGGTATTGTTCCGTCTCCCCATTTGCATAGTCTTAACTGTAGTTCCACCATTGTATTAATTAACCAGGAAAGTCACAATGAGCAGCGCGGTACAAGTCACAGAAGGGAATCAGATGAGCGCAAGGATAGCATGAATCCCTGAGATCAGAGGCGTACCTCTAATAATGCGCGGTGCCGTTAGAGGCACACCTCCTGTAATGTGCGGTGCCGTTAGAGGCACACCTCCTGTAATGTGCGGTGCCGTTAGAGGCATACCTCCTGTAATGTGCGGTGCCGTTAGAGGCATACCTCCTGTAATGTGCGGTGCCGTTAGAGGCACACCTCCTGTAATGTGCGGTGCTGTTAGAGGCACACCTCCTGTAATGTGCGGTGCCGTTAGAGGCATACCTCCTGTAATGTGCGGTGTCGTTAGAGGCACACCTCCTGTAATGCGCGGTGCCGTTAGAGGCATCCCTCTTATAATGTGCGGTGCCGTTAGAGGCACACCTCCTGTAATGTGCGGTGCCGTTAGAGGCATACCTCCTGTAATGTGCGGTGCTGTTAGAGGCACACCTCCTGTAATGTGCGGTGCCGTTAGAGGCATACCTCCTGTAATGTGCGGTGCCGTTAGAGGCATCCCTCCTGTAATGTGCGGTGCCGTTAGAGGCATACCTCCTGTAATGTGCGGTGCCGTTAGAGGCACACCTCCTATAATGCGCGGTGCCGTTAGAGGCATCCCTCTTATAATGTGCGGTGCCGTTAGAGGCATACCTCCTGTAATGGGCGGTGCCGTTAGAGGCATCCCTCCTGTAATGTGCGGTGCCGTTAGAGGCATCCCTCCTGTAATGTGCGGTGCCGTTAGAGGCATCCCTCCTGTAATGCGCGGTGCCGTTAGAGGCATCCCTCCTGTAATGCGCGGTGCCGTTAGAGGCATCCCTCCTGTAACGCGCGGTGCCGTTAGAGGCATACCTCCTGTAATGTGCGGTGCCGTTAGAGGCATCCCTCCTGTAACGCGCGGTGCCGTTAGAGGCATACCTCCTGTAATGTGCGGTGCCGTTAGAGGCACACCTCCTGTAATATGCGGTGCCGTTAGAGGCATCCCTCCTGTAATGCGCGGTGCCGTTAGAGGCATCCCTCCTGTAATGCGCGGTGCCGTTAGAGGCATCCCTCCTGTAACGCGCGGTGCCGTTAGAGGCATACCTCCTGTAATGTGCGGTGCCATTAGAGGCATCCCTCTTATAATGTGCGGTGCCATTAGAGCCATACCTCCTGTAATGTGCGGTGCCGTTAGAGGCATACCTCTTATAATGCGCGGTGCCATTAGAGGCATCCCTCTTATAATGCGCGGTGCCGTTAGAGGCACACCTCCTGTAATGTGCGGTGCCGTTAGAGGCATCCCTCTTATAATGCGCGGTGCCGTTAGAGGGATACCTCTTATAATGCGCAGTGCCGCTAGAGGTATACCTCCTGTAATGTGCGGTGCCGTTAGAGGCACACCTCCTGTAATGTGCGGTGCCGTTAGAGGCACACCTCCTGTAATGTGCGGTGCCGTTAGAGGCACACCTCCTGTAATGTGCGGTGCCGTTAGAGGCATCCCTCCTGTAACGCGCGGTGCCGTTAGAGGCATACCTCCTGTAATGTGCGGTGCCGTTAGAGGCATCCCTCCTGTAACGCGCGGTGCCGTTAGAGGCATACCTCCTGTAATGTGCGGTGCCGTTAGAGGCACACCTCCTGTAATGTGCGGTGCCGTTAGAGGCATCCCTCCTGTAATGCGCGGTGCCGTTAGAGGCATCCCTCCTGTAATGCGCGGTGCCGTTAGAGGCATCCCTCCTGTAACGCGCTGTGCCGTTAGAGGCATACCTCCTATAATGCGCTGTGCCGTTAGAGGATTACCTCCTATAATGCGCTGTGCCGTTAGAGGCATACCTCCTATAATGCGCGGTGCCGTTAGAGGCATCCCTCCTGTAATGCGCGGTGCCGTTAGAGGCATCCCTCCTGTAACGCGCGGTGCCGTTAGAGGCATACCTCCTGTAATGTGCGGTGCCGTTAGAGGCATCCCTCCTGTAACGCGCGGTGCCGTTAGAGGCATACCTCCTGTAATGTGCGGTGCCGTTAGAGGCATCCCTCCTGTAATGCGCGGTGCCGTTAGAGGCATCCCTCCTGTAATGCGCGGTGCCGTTAGAGGCATCCCTCCTGTAACGCGCGGTGCCGTTAGAGGCATACCTCCTGTAATGTGCGGTGCCATTAGAGGCATCCCTCTTATAATGTGCGGTGCCATTAGAGCCATACCTCCTGTAATGTGCGGTGCCGTTAGAGGCATACCTCTTATAATGCGCGGTGCCGTTAGAGGCATCCCTCTTATAATGCGCGGTGCCGTTAGAGGCACACCTCCTGTAATGTGCGGTGCCGTTAGAGGCATCCCTCCTGTAACGCGCGGTGCCGTTAGAGGCATCCCTCTTATAATGCGCGGTGCCGTTAGAGGGATACCTCTTATAATGCGCAGTGCCGCTAGAGGTATACCTCCTGTAATGTGCGGTGCCGTTAGAGGCACACCTCCTGTAATGTGCGGTGCCGTTAGAGGCACACCTCCTGTAATGTGCGGTGCCGTTAGAGGCACACCTCCTGTAATGTGCGGTGCCGTTAGAGGCACACCTCCTGTAATGTGCGGTGCCGTTAGAGGCACACCTCCTGTAATGTGCGGTGCCGTTAGAGGCACACCCCCTGTAATGTGCGGTGCCGTTAGAGGCACACCTCCTGTAATGTGCGGTGCTGTTAGAGGCACACCTCCTGTAATGTGCGGTGCCGTTAGAGGCACACCTCCTGTAATGCGCGGTGCCGTTAGAGGCATCCCTCTTGTAATGCGCGGTGCCGTTAGAGGCACACCTCCTGTAATGTGCGGTGCCGTTAGAGGCACACCTCCTGTAATGTGCGGTGCTGTTAGAGGCACACCTCCTGTAATGTGCGGTGCCGTTAGAGGCATCCCTCTTGTGATGCGCGGTGCCGTTAGAGGCATCCCTCCTGTAATGCGCGGTGCCGTTAGAGGCACACCTCCTATAATGCGCGGTGCCGTTAGAGGCTTCCCTCTTGTAATGCGCGGTGCCGTTAGAGGCATACCTCCTGTAATGCGCGGTGCCGTTAGAGGCACACCTCCTGTAATGTGCGGTGCCGTTAGAGGCACACCTCCTGTAATGTGCGGTGCCGTTAGAGGCACACCTCCTGTAATGTGCGGTGCCGTTAGAGGCACACCCCCTGTAATGTGCGGTGCCGTTAGAGGCACACCTCCTGTAATGTGCGGTGCTGTTAGAGGCACACCTCCTGTAATGTGCGGTGCCGTTAGAGGCACACCTCCTGTAATGCGCGGTGCCGTTAGAGGCATCCCTCTTGTAATGCGCGGTGCCGTTAGAGGCACACCTCCTGTAATGTGCGGTGCCGTTAGAGGCACACCTCCTGTAATGTGCGGTGCTGTTAGAGGCACACCTCCTGTAATGTGCGGTGCCGTTAGAGGCATCCCTCTTGTGATGCGCGGTGCCGTTAGAGGCATCCCTCCTGTAATGTGCGGTGCCGTTAGAGGCACACCTCCTATAATGCGCGGTGCCGTTAGAGGCATCCCTCTTGTAATGCGCGGTGCCGTTAGAGGCATACCTCCTGTAATGCGCGGTGCCGTTAGAGGCACACCTCCTGTAATGTGCGGTGCCGTTAGAGGCACACCTCCTGTAATGTGCGGTGCCGTTAGAGGCACACCTCCTGTAATGTGCGGTGCCGTTAGAGGCACACCTCCTGTAATGTGCGGTGCCGTTAGAGGCACACCTCCTGTAATGTGCGGTGCCGTTAGAGGCACACCTCCTGTAATGTGCGGTGCCGTTAGAGGCACACCTCCTGTAATGTGCGGTGCCGTTAGAGGCACACCTCCTATAATGCGCGGTGCCGTTAGAGGCATCCCTCTTGTAATGCGCGGTGCCGTTAGAGGCATCCCTCCTGTAATGTGCGGTGCCGTTAGAGGCATACCTCCTATAATGCGCTGTGCCGTTAGAGGCATACCTCCTATAACGCGCGGTGCCGTTAGAGGCATACCTCCTATAATGCGCTGTGCCGTTAGAGGCATTTGCTTCTCGGGCTGCAGAATTACATGTTAGGAAAATAATGTAGTCATTGATATGAAGTATAAAGTGATTAGGGCATATTTAAAGGGACAGTATCTATAAGCTGGCTGATGTTATCTCAGATAGAGCCGTTTCACATCTGCGTCTGTCCCTCAGTCTTTGTTTTCTGTGTTTTAACCCCGTAAGGACGCAGACCTTTTTTCTTTCCATTTTTGTTTTTTTCCTCCCCTCTTCATCCATCGCTCTTACATCATAGCATTCAATCATACCGCGATCTGACAATCTATCAAGCCCCAGCACAGGCAAGGCTTGATAAGAACTCTGCAATGGCAGTCTGGGGCCCTTCAGAAGGCTTCCAACTGCCATGGCAACCCGCGATCTTATCGTAGGGGCCGTACAGGACCGCCGAACATTGGTTGGGGAATTTAAATCCCACTGTCAGAATTTACGGTGGTACTTAAAGGGTTAACAGCTCCGATAAGCGGCGCAGCTTTTCGGAGCTGTTGCGAGCGGGTGTTGGTTACAAGAAACAGCCATCACCCGCATTTTATGGAAGGAAGGAGGGTGGACCCGCGATCTCCCTTTGTATATATGAATGCCGCAGGACGTAACTGAACTACCTGTGTTGTTAAGGGGTTAAATTGAAAAACGGAAGCAAAATGTCTCCATAAAGAGCAATAGATTTTTTTACTCTCAGTTTAGGTTCAGTTTGACTCCTTTCCTTTCGCTTGCAGCTTGAAGCGTTATTGTTTCTGTCCAAGAAAAAACGGAAAGCGAACGGAAAGTTTTGTTTTTGGCATTACAGTCAATGACAGGAGGGGCTTCTGAGGGTTTCAGTGTTGAATGGATCTTTATCAGTAAACTGCAAAGAGAAACAATAGGTGAGCTCAGAGGGACAGCGAGGGGGAGGGAAGCCCTGGGAAGAGGAGGGGAGGGAGAAGCCCTGGGAAGAGGAGGGGAGGGAGAAGCCCTGGGAAGAGGGAAGCCCTGGGAAGAGGGGGGGAGGGAGAAGCCCAGCCACCACCCTCCAGCCAGGACTGTGCATTGTACTTGCTTGAAGGAAGACCCCCGGCAGACCTCCCAGAGTGAAACTTGTGGAGTGCAATGACCCGCATATCCAATAATCAGCTACCGAACCCCAAAGAAGGTGTTTGCATGTATCGGTTCTGCTTCGATTTGTAATCAGTCCACATTTAATTACAAACTGATCAGTTTTAAACTGACTCCAACCTCAAGTGTGAAGCCCTTACTGTCTGACACTCCTGGCCTCAGATGATCGTGTGATCTCACTTCTAACCAGTTGAGATCCACTCTGGGGTTATGTATTCATTTTCCAGTCAAATTCTCAGACCTCATGTCAATGGGAGCGCCTGGTTTCCCCGTGCAGAATCTCGCAGCGGATTCCCCCCGGCCCGCAGACATGAGGCCAAAAAACTCATTATAGTCATCTGTCCGGACATTGCGGGGTCTCCTCCGTCGTGGCCGGATCTTCTTTCTTCTGCACGGTCGATGTGCTCGGGATGCCTGCGGCGTGCCACGCACATGCCTTTCTCTTTTTTGCAACTCCTGTTTTCCCGCGGTCTGCAGCACAGACGCAGTGACAGCTGCGGACATGCCACGGATCTGGATGGCTTTTATTGACCTCAATGGAAGCCGCGGGAATCGTCCGTGCGGGAAAACCGCAAAAAAATGGAGCATGCTGGGGTGTTTTCTTATTTAATATTTATTAAAATAAATTACCTGCAGGTGCCCAATGATGCCCTTTGGACTCGGGTCGCACGTGCGGGAGACCCACGCAGATTTTTAAAATCAATTTATGCCGAGGACATGAGAAATCTCGTCCACAAGGCCTCCTAACCCCGAATTAGCGGCTGCAGGCGGATTTGCCGCGGTGAAATCCCAGACAGAATTTCCGTGGTAAATCCGCCCAGTGCGAACCCAGCCTAAATCATCAGGCTGAACCCTAGAACCTTTTTTTGCAGACCTGCGCTGTCGCCGCTTTCTAGCCAGCTTCAGATTTCCACATTGTCATTTAAACTGACCGCCGGGGGTTGGTAAGATTAGATCTCCCACAATGCTCCAGTGCATTCACAACTGCACAACCTGTGTCGTCATTACAGAATGTGAAGGCACTGAGCATGCCTGACCAGCAAAACAGTGGAATATCCATAGAATAGGCCATCCATAGTAGATCAGTGAGAGTGTGCACCAGGCATTTCCATCAGTCAGCTGTTCTCTATGGTGGGGTGCGCTCGTGCACTGAGGTGATTTGCGCTGGAAGCAGACAGTTCCGTTCCCTCTGCAGTGGCCAGGCTTGGTAGTGCAAGCACTGAAGTGAATGGGAACTTTACCTGCAGTACCAAACTTGGCCACTGCAGTAAGAATGGAGCTGCTGAAATCAACTAGTGCATCGGCCAGAGAAAAGCTAGTCAGAGGAGTTCCCAAGGAGGTGGACTCCCACCAATCTATTTTTGGTGGCCTTTCCTAAGGATAGGTCATCAATAGTTTACAACCGGACAATCCCTTTAAAGTCACTACGGATTACATACATCCCTGTAGGTGAAAGTGTTGAAGACAAAACCATTTAGCTGCGTAAATAACAAGAAAGTATTCAGGAAAATGATATCCGCAGACATTCTAGTTTATACAACGTACAACATGATATTATATATATATATATATATATATATATACATATATATACATATACATATACATATATATACACACACACACACACACACATATATATACACACAGCAGAGCCGCAAATGTATCTGTTTTCATGAAGAAGAATAAGCAGAAAGAATAAAAACACAAATCAAGCCTTCGCCTCGTACTGTAGGTGTTTATTACGCATGTGAAATAATGTCAAGCAGGTGGAATTACACGGACACATCGGGGCGGATTCATCAAAATTAGTGCAAAGGAAAACTGAAGCGGCGATCAAACTGCTCCGTTCATTATCCAAAGGGTTTCTCAAAAATGAGAGCTAGCGCCTGATTGGCTGCGATACTCAGCTGCAGTTTTCCCTTCCATTAGTTTTAATAAATTTCACACAACAATAAGGCCCGTCCTTACTGTCTGCTGCACCATCTGTTTAAGGCACAGAATTCAGAAGTGTGTCCCAGCCTCACCGCTGGTCCCCAGGCCGGTACACACGAACTCTGTACATTAAAAAGATGGTGCAGAGGACAGTGAGGTTGGGCCTAACAATAAGCAGATTTATAGCTACAAGCTCCGGGGCCGCAGTGAAACATTTGTACCAGGCCGCACCTTCCGTGTGTGACTTACAATACTGGTACAGGCACTTTGGGTCCCATCAGGCACATAGGTGTAGGTATGAGTGTTAGCAGGGGAGGGTTGGCCATAGACTCTACTGGGAGAAACTCTAGTACGCAGCAGAGGGGCCGGTCTGATCAGGTAGAGCTGGCTTCGGCACCAGTGCAGATCCCAAGAAACACTGCACTTCAATGAAATGACTATGGCTGAATTAGGATGGCGTTAAGATGGGGCACTTGCTACAGACTCCGATCTACAACTGGCTCAGGTGACCCAGGAAGCAGCGGCACACTGGTTGTGGTGGGGGGTCCTTTTATTACAGAAGACAGTGCTAGGTGCATAGCTCGGAGAAGGTGCTCGTGTCTATGTCAGCACAGGACCATAGCTATATGATAAAACCCATATAAAGAGGGGGGACACATTAAGGAGTTTTCAACACGTTGTCTAAAATACACCAGGTTCTCCTTATACGCTCATGTGCTGCTGTTTGCACCCGGTTTCATGTCGAAGTTCTGATTTTCAGGTGATTTTCCCCATTTTCTATTGCTCTGCTGTTGGCAATCCACTATCCATTCTGCCAGTAGTTCACTGTCCTGACTTTCTTGTCCTTACTCCCATGCTGAATTCCACTGTCTCTGGTCCAATCAGCAGCGAGGCAGTATCTGAATGCCCTCTCCTCTGTTTTTCTAGGACAATCAGGTATTTAGAGACATTCTGGCCAAATGGCTTGTAAACCCACTTAATGTATGTGTATAGTGTTTGCACCCCCCCACACACTGTAACAGAGCGTTATCACAGTGTCTGTAGATCCGTCAGCCTGCAAGTGCAGGGAGCACTTTTTTAAAGATAGTCCTTCCCCTGTTGCTATGGAAACATCCATGTGGCCTTGTAGCTACAGAAGGTCTGTACCTAATGACAGAGAGTGGATTGCAGAGAAGTTGGAAGGGAGACCCGTAGTAGCAGCCACTTCAAACAGAATTTTTAATGCAAGTACATTACAGAAACGATGAGACTAACATAAGCTAGCAGGTGAGCAGAAGTGGTCTGAAAAGTTAGTGCCCCCTTAAAGAACCAAACTTACACATTTTCTATACCAACTTCCTAAGCCCCACCTACTACCAATGTGGCTACACCTAACATTTTGCTGACCCCGCCTACTCCTGTTGGCCCTGCTGTCATTTGGGCCCACCTACAACATGAGGCTACTGGTAGATTTCTTCCAGGGCCATTTGAAGTTCCCATTCTACCCCTGACTGCTACCTCTGCTCACCCTATAGGTACGCTTCTGAAAATAGGCACTTGCATGCTATAAAACATCTGGGGAAAATATATATAAAAATATATAATAATGATAAAAATGGTAGATTATACAATGTCCACAAGTAATAGAGCTGAACGACAGGTTAGCGTTATATTACAGGGGATTTCCACATTCAATAATAATCAGGAAGAGCGGCAGTATGTAATGTATGGGGAGCGGCAAGGGTTAATGCCGGTGAGTGCAGCATATAGTATAGGTGCAGAGCTTATAACGCTGTCTGCACCCGCAGAGTATCGGGAGTCAATACTATGGCGGCTTTAACCTCTTTCTAGGTTTCTCCAGGATGTGATATTTCTTGGAATAAATAGAAATAATGAGGCATGTGCAGAAACCGGGCGTGAGCCGAGCGCCTGCGGGCGCCCACCGGCATCTACTTGTTCTTGGCTGCCAGAGGCTTGCGGCTGATCTTCTTAGACTTGTCATTGTTCTTCTTCGGGGGCTCTGGGTTTGCTTGCATGTGTCTTCCGTAAAGGCTAAGAGGAGAAGAAAGAGATGATGTGATGTAAGATACACGAGGCACAACATAAGGACACAACATATACTCTGCGCCACAATATCCGCCCACCTATAGGAACAAGTAGGTACAATATTCTGGCATTAGAGATGAGCGAGCATTGCCCTTAGCGAGTACCTGCCCGCTCAAGAGACAAGGTTCGGGTGCCGGAGCGGGTGAGTGGCGAGTAGTGGCAGTCAGCAGGGGGATCTCCCTCAGTTCCTCCCCGCTCTCCCCCGCAGCTCCCTGCGCGCCGCCGGCATCCGAACCTTGCCTCTCGAGCGGGCAGGTACTCGCTAAGGGCAATGCTCGCTCATCACTATCTGGCATACATTATAGTTCTATCTGCCGGGTCGGCCGGCATGATGCCTCCACCCACTTTACTAAACAACAGTAGTATCTGGGTTGTAAATGTGATGGAAGCTGAACATTATTACACAAAAGCACCGAAATGTGCGATTATTTATTTTTTAGCCCAATTTGATGCTGATAAATCATCCCCTCGTCTGTCTGATATCACTTTAATATCTACCAATTTTACATCAATTTAGCCCCTTAAGGATCAAGAGCTGTAAACATATGGCACTGGGTCCTGGGCTTAAATCCTGCCCGATTGTAAAAGTACAGCACGGGATTAAAGCCTCTGCTGCTGCGATCAAGCAGGAGCAGGTCAGGTAGTCGGCTGTTAGACACAGCTGAGGACCCAGAGGAGAAGGGAGAAGTGTTTTTTAACTGCTTCTGCCTTCTCCTTTCCTGGGTACATAGTACTCAATAAGCGCTATGTACTAAGAAGTGGAAGTGTTTCTTCCACTACGCGACCCAGCAATCATGTGCCCACTGGGATCCCCCTGTTACAGCAGAGCTGCAGGGTCCTAGTAGATCCAGATCACCTCTGCCAGTGACTATTGTCACTAAAGGGGATATTTTCCCTGTAACTGGGGCTCCTATTGATGTGGCTCCTATGGAGCATGTGAATGACCCCCAGAGGTCTTATATGACGACATGGGGGTCATGGATGGTAAAAAAAAATGTTACAAAATAAGTTAAAAAAAAATAAAAAATTACAGAATAAAATAAAAATATATACACGAAAAAGAAAATGGCCAACTGCCGGCACTAACCAAAACAGTTGCCGTATGAGGCCGTAATCCAAAACCATAAAAATTATATATCAAGATGTCTAAAACAAAATGAGGAACCCGTCCCCATAGTGTATTTATACTAAAATAAAACAAAAAGATGGAAAAAAATATATATAAAATGGCCCTATATGTCACGGGGAAAAAAACACAACAAAAATAATTGTGGTAGTGGAAGGGCAGTATGAGAAAAGTACAAAACCGCCCGGTCCTTAAGGGGTTAATATCTGTCTTACCATCTGCTATCCATCTGTTTATCTTCTATATCTACGTACACATCCATCCACTGTGTGTTATCTATATACACTGCGCGGCCCGACAGTCGCTCGGTCTTCAGCTCTCGCCCCGTCGGGGGCCACATGTACACGGACGATAATGGCCAGAATAGTCGCCCCGTGTAACGCTGCACTGAGTCTTTAGCGTGATATCGCACTGCGCTGCACTACCGTTACAATGGGTTTTGTGGGAACAATAGCTTTCCAATGGATCAGATACCGTTGGCGCGGCGCCATCACAATGCAGGTAGTCTGTCCATCCAATACCTTTTATCCGTCTTTTATCGTTTTGCATCTGAAGTAAACCAGCGCTGACAAAAGGGGCAATTTTTTGCAAAAACTAACATTTTTAGGCCAATTTAGGGTCGCTGACCGCTCCCGCTCGGATACTCGGAGCGCCGACTGCCAGGATGAGATTAAAGTCATCAGCGCTGAATGTTGGATGTGAAGTCGGCATTCTGATAATAAACAGAACAACTTTATACCTTCCTGTTCCGTTATAACAATTTCCATTCCATCACAATGAGGCGAGTCGGATCCGTCCGGCGAGGAGGCGCTTCATCTCCAACCTGCTACATCCTCGTCTTATGGGAGCTTGGGAGGAGCGCCGACAACCTGTACAGCCGATATCCCTGCCACAGAGGTTGTCAGACA
The DNA here is from genome assembly GCF_035609145.1 of Eleutherodactylus coqui. Lineage (NCBI taxonomy): Eukaryota > Metazoa > Chordata > Amphibia > Anura > Eleutherodactylidae > Eleutherodactylus > Eleutherodactylus coqui. The sequence goes on from NC_089848.1 coordinate 121,007,481, forward strand.
GGAGCGCTGGATTATCAGGCCGGTCTGTCATTCCCGAGACAATGCTCATGAAGATACAGTCAACCACTGAAGGCCCCCCCATGTGTCAGTGTAAGGCGGCACGCCACCGGCGGCTGACCCTTCTCCATTATCTGTATTGCGGATGGTCCAGACGGCCCGCCATCAGTCATGCGCGGCACAGATTTTTTTTCAAAATGTTCTTTCCTGGCACCGCCGCTACGCGAAGACGCAGGTACCCGTAACCTGTGACTTCAATGGAAGCCCTACCGCGGCCTATGAACTCAATAGAAGCCGTCCGTGCGGAATATACACGAAAACAAAGCAGGCTGCGATTTCTCCTCAACTTACAATTTGTTTCTGTGAGTGCGCTTTCACGTGGCATGTAACTGCTGCTGACTGCTGCGGGTCTGGACCACAATACAAGTCCGTTGGTGCCCAGCCTTAGGTCAGTGTGGCACTGGATCGTCACTCTTGCGGTTGATGCGCTGCTTTCCACATCCGTTAGAATAGAATTACGTCACACACGCGGACAGCAACGGCGATATCCGCTTACGGAAATACAAGCGCAGCATGTTCTAGTCATGTCCGGGCTCTGCATGGACGGCTTCAACTGAACTCAATGGAGGCCGTCCGACCCGCAGCCTTACCGCTATGTCAGCTGCAGATGGGCTGCGGCTACCCGCATTGTGAAGAAACAAATCTGTACTGCGCATGTCCGAAGGCGAGCCGCCGGGTCCATCCGCAATACAGATAGGAAGGTATGCACGGACGGGAACAGGGACGGATTCGGCATTGGTGTGCCGCTGGCCTCACTCACAGGCACCGGATAGCTTCATTTGTAAGAACAGCCTCTCCCTACGAGCGGACGCCGCGCTCCCACCGCACTGTATACGGTAACAGCAGAGCGCATCGTCTGACAGCACCGCCACATAGTGAAGACATTTAAAAGTGCTGGAAGCAGAAAGTTGTGCCAGCGGCCCCCGGGGCACAGGGATGTGACAGAGTAATGCTGTCAGAATCTTCCCAGCCCTGCCGGTATGATGGATGGTCCGGACACCGCGACGAACGCATCAATGCCACATTAATAAGTGCTGCTGATTACATGTTGACAAACTATTCTCCAATTAGAATACCGGGCACCGGGGGGCAAACAGCGGCAAAAGGTAAATGATAGAAACATTTGTCACACATGACTGCCAGGAGAGACGACTGCGGGGTCAGAGGAGACATCGGCATCCCCCCCAACTACAGCAGGAAACTGAGACAAAACTTACAGCAGAGGAAGGAAACTTCCACAACAGCCGAGAATGTTACTACGTGTGCAAGACCAAAAGAGGCGGTATTATGTTATATACTGGTACATAGGGGGCAGTATTATAGTAGTTATATTCTTGTACATAGGAGGCAGTATTATAGTAGTTATATTCCTGTACATAGGGAGCAGTATTATAGTAGTTATATTCTTGTACATAGGGGCAGTATTATAGTAGTTAGAATCTTGTACATAGGGAGCAGTATTATAGTAGTTATATTCTTGTACATAGGGGGCAGTATTATAGTAGTTATATTCTTGTACATAGGAGGCAGTATTATAGTAGTTATATTCCTGTACATAGGGAGCAGTATTATAGTAGTTATATTCTTGTACATAGGGGCAGTATTATAGTAGTTAGAATCTTGTACATAGGGAGCAGTATTATAGTAGTTATATTCTTGTACATAGGGGGCAGTATTATAGTAGTTATATTCTTGTACATAGGGGGCAGTATTATAGTAGTTATATTCTTGTACATAGGGAGCAGTATTATAGTAGTTATATTCTTGTACATAGGGGCAGTATTATAGTAGTTAGAATCTTGTACATAGGGAGCAGTATTATAGTAGTTATATTCTTGTACATAGGGGGCAGTATTATAGTAGTTATATTCTTGTACATAGGGGGCAGTATTATAGTAGTTATATTCCTGTACATAGGGAGCAGTATTATAGTAGTTATATTCTTGTACATAGGAGGCAGTATTATAGTAGTTATATTCCTGTACATAGGGAGCAGTATTATAGTAGTTATATTCTTGTACATAGGAGGCAGTATTATAGTAGTTATATTCCTGTACATAGGGAGCAGTATTATAGTAGTTATATTCTTGTACATAGGGGGCAGTATTCTAGTAGTTATATTCTTGTACATAGGGGGCAGTATTATAGTAGTTATATTCTTGTACATAGGGGGCAGTATTATAGTAGTTATATTCTTGTACATAGGAGCAGTATTATAGTAGTTATATTCTTGTACATAGGAGCAGTATTATAGTAGTTATATTCTTGTACATATGAGGCAGTATTATAGTAGTTATATTCTGGTACATATGGGTAGTATTATAGTAGTTATATCCTTGTACATAGGGGGCAGTATTATAGTAGTTATATTCTTGTACCTAGGGAGCAGTATTATAGTAGTTATATTCTTGTACATAGGGGGCAGTATTATAGTAGTTATATTCTTGTACATAGGGGGCAGTATTATAGTAGTTATATTCTTGTACATAGGGAGCAGTATTATAGTAGTTAGAATCTTGTACATAGGGAGCAGTATTATAGTAGTTATAATCTTGTACATAGGGGGCAGTATTATAGTAGTTATATTCTTGTACATTGGGGGCAGTATTATAGTAGTTATATTCTGGTACATATGGGTAGTATTATAGTAGTTATATCCTTGTACATAGGGGGCAGTATTATAGTAGTTATATTCTTGTACCTAGGGAGCAGTATTATAGTAGTTATATTCTTGTACATAGGGGGCAGTATTATAGTAGTTATATTCTTGTACATAGGGGGCAGTATTATAGTAGTTATATTCTTGTATTCTTGTACATAGGGGGCAGTATTATAGTAGTTATAATCTTGTACATAGGGGGCATTATAGTAGTTCTATTCTTGTACTTAGGAGGTAGTATTATAGTAGGTATATTCTTGTACATAGAGGGCGGTATTATAGTAGTTATATTCTTGTACATAGGAGGCAGTATTATAGTAGTTATATTCTTGTACATAGGAGGCAGTATTATAGTAGTTATATTCTTGTACATAGGGGGCAGTATTATAGTAGTTATATTCTTGTACATAGAGGGCGGTATTATAGTAGTTATATTCTTGTACATAGGGGACAGTATTATAGTAGTTATATTCTTGTACATAGGGGGCAGTATTATAGTGGTTATATTCTTGTACATAGAAGCAGTATTATAGTAGTTATATTCTTGTACATAGGGGGCAGTATTATAGTAGTTATATTCTTGTACATAGGGGGCAGTATTATAGTAGTTATATTCTTGTACATAGGGGGCAGTATTATAGTAGTTATATTCTTGTACATAGGGGGCAGTATTATAGTAGTTATATTCTTGTACATAGGGGGCAGTATTATAGTAGTTATATTCTTGTACATAGGAGGCAGTCTTATAGTAGTTATATTCTGGTACATATGGGTAGTATTATAGTAGTTATATTCTGGTACATATGGGTAGTATTATAGTAGTTATATTCTTGACCATAGGAGGCAGTATTATAGTAGTTATATTCTTGTACATAGGGGGCAGTATTATAGTAGTTATATTCTTGTACATAGGAGGCAGTATTATAATAGTTATATTCTTTTACATAGGGGGCAGTATTATAGTAGTTATATTCTTGTACATAGGGGGCAGTATTGTAGTAGTTATATTCTTGTACATAGGGGTGGTATTGTAGTAGTTATATTCTTGTACATAGGGGGGGTATTATAGTAGTTATATTCTTGTACATAGGGGGCAGTATTATAGTAGTTATATTCTTGTACATAGAGGGCGGTATTATAGTAGTTATGTTCTTGTACATAGGGGGCAGTATTATAGTAGTTATATTCTTGTACATAGGGGGCAGTATTATAGTAGTTATATTCCTGTACATAGCGGGCAGTATTATAGTAGTTATATTCTTGTACATAGGGGGCTGTATTATAACAGTTCTATTCTTGTACATAGGGGGCAGTATTATAGTAGTTATATTCTTGTACATAGGGGGCAGTATTATAGTAGTTATATTCTTGTACATAGGGGGCAGTATTATAGTAGTTATATTCTTGTACATAAGGGGCAGTATTATAGTGGTTATATTCTTGTACATAGAAGCAGTATTATAGTAGTTATATTCTTGTACATAGGGGGCAGTATTATAGTAGTTATATTCTTGTACATAGGGGGCAGTATTATAGTAGTTATATTCTTGTACATAGGGGGCAGTATTATAGTAGTTATATTCTTGTACATAGGGGGCAGTATTATAGTAGTTATATTCTTGTACATAGGGGGCAGTATTATAGGAGTTATGTTCTTGTACATAGGGGGCAGTATTATAGTAGTTATATTCTTGTACATAGGGGGCAGTATTATAGTAGTTATATTCTTGTACATAGGAGGCAGTATTATAGTAGTTATATTCTTGTACATAGGAGGCAGTATTAAAGTAGTTACAGTATATTCTTGTACATAGGAGGCAGTATTATAGTAGTTATATTCTTCTACATAGGGGGCAGTATTTTAGTAGTTCTATTCTTCTACATAGGGAGCAGTATTATAGTAGTTATATTCTTGTACATAGGAGGCAGTGTTATAGTAGTTATATTCTTGTACATAGGGGGCAGTATTTTAGTAGTTCTATTCTTGTACATAGGGGGCATTAGAGTAGTTCTATGCTTGTACATAGGGGGCAGTATTATAGTAGTTATATTCTTGTACATAGGGAGCAGTATTATAGTAGTTATATTCTTGTACATAGGGAGCAGTATTATAGTAGTTATAATCTTGTACATAGGGGGCATTATAGTAGTTCTATTCTTGTACATAGGAGGCAGTATTATAGTAGGTATATTCTTGTACATAGAGGGCGGTATTATAGTAGTTATATTCTTGTACATAGGAGGCAGTATTATAGTAGTTATATTCTTGTACATAGGAGGCAGTATTATAGTAGTTATATTCTTGTACATAGGGGGCGGTATTATAGTAGTTATATTCTTGTACATAGGGGACAGTATTATAGTAGTTATATTCTTGTACATAGGGGGCAGTATTATAGTAGTTATATTCTTGCACATAGGAGGCAGTATTATAGTAGTTATATTCTGGTACATATGGGTAGTATTATAGTAGTTATATTCTTGACCATAGGAGGCAGTATTATAGTAGTTATATTCTTGTACATAGGGGGCAGTATTATAGTAGTTATATTCTTGTACATAGGAGGCAGTATTATAATAGTTATATTCTTTTACATAGGAGGCAGTATTATAGTAGTTATATTCTTGTACATAGGAGGCAGTATTATAGTAGTTATATTCTTGTACATAGAGGGCGGTATTATAGTAGTTATATTCTTGTACATAGGGGACAGTATTATAGTAGTTATATTCTTGTACATAGGGGGCAGTATTATAGTAGTTATATTCTTGCACATAGGAGGCAGTATTATAGTAGTTATATTCTGGTACATATGGGTAGTATTATAGTAGTTATATTCTTGACCATAGGAGGCAGTATTATAGTAGTTATATTCTTGTACATAGGGGGCAGTATTATAGTAGTTATATTCTTGTACAGAGGGAGCAGTATTATAGTAGTTATATTCTTGTACAGAGGGAGCAGTATTATAGTAGTTATATTCTTGCACATAGGGCGCAGTATTATAGTAGTTATATTCTTGTACATTGGGGGCAGTATTATAGTAGTTATATTCTGGTACATATGGGTAGTATTATAGTAGTTATATTCCTGTACATAGGAGGCAGTATTATAGTAGTTATATTCTTGTACATAGGGGGTAGTATTATAGTAGTTATATTCTTGTACATAGGAGGCAGTATTATAGTAGTTATATTCTTGTACATAGGGGCAGTATTATAGTAGTTATATTCTTGTACATAGGAGGCAGTATGATAGTAGTTATATTCCTGTACATAGGGGGCAGTATTATAGTAGTTATATTCTTGTACATAGGGGGCAGTATTATAGTAGTTATATTCCTGTACATAGCGGGCAGTATTATAGTAGTTATATTCTTGTACATAGGGGGCTGTATTATAACAGTTCTATTCTTGTACATAGGGGGCAGTATTATAGTAGTTATATTCTTGTACATAGGGGGCAGTATTATAGTAGTTATATTCTTGTACATAGGGGGCAGTATTATAGTAGTTATATTCTTGTACATAAGGGGCAGTATTATAGTGGTTATATTCTTGTACATAGAAGCAGTATTATAGTAGTTATATTCTTGTACATAGGGGGCAGTATTATAGTAGTTATATTCTTGTACATAGGGGGCAGTATTATAGTAGTTATATTCTTGTACATAGGAGGCAGTATTATAGTAGTTATATTCTTGTACATAGGAGGCAGTATTATAGTAGTTATATTCTTGTACATAGGAGGCAGTATTATAGTAGTTATATTCTTGTACATAGGGGGCTGTATTATAACAGTTCTATTCTTGTACATAGGGGGCAGTATTATAGTAGTTATATTCTTGTACATAGGGGTCAGTATTATAGTAGTTATATAACTTTACGTAAATATACGGATTTAACTGCACTCAGAAAAAGTAATAAGATGCATATAGGAGGCGCCGTTCAGGATTGTGATCACTATTTCAGCTCCCTAATTTTGTGTGTTAAAAAAGGAGACATGCCGAATAACGCCAAAGTGTGATTGTTCTCATTACGAGTAACCAATTCATCTTGTAGATATGAGACCTTTTACTGGCTAACAAAAATACATGATGTTAATGTGAGCTTTCCAGCCTCCGCAGGGTCCTTCCTCAGGATTAAATTGAATACAGCCCAGAGACTTCCGAAAGCTTGCTATGGCATCATGTCTTTTTGTTGGCAATTAAAAGGTATCATATCTACAAGATGACTTGGTTTCTCTTGTTGAGAACAATCACATTTTGCTCTACTGGCTAACACGGTACCAAACCTTTTTTCGTTTTAAAGAAGACCAGGATCAGCCTCTACTCCGCACAAAATGGTTGGCAACAGAGAGCAAAAGATTCAACAGCACAACAAATGTTGAGAAGGTAGTCTATACAGGTCTAGGGCCCCTTTAAGGAATACGAGGACATCAGATCCCATCGGAGCAGAAACTAGGCCAGGTAATTGCTTATCAAACGTTAGTGGACAAATCAAAGAAATCAGCGCCCGGGGTGACGGGTATATGCCATGAACTAGAGTGGCATCTGACATGAGGCATTTGTGCTACCAGTCTGTCTGCTGGCCCGCTCTACATCACCAACTGCTCCTTCTGCAATAAACCCAGATATAGTCACATGTCAATCATACGAGGGCCCAAAGGAATTAAGGAGGCACTTAAGTTACACATCAGATCTCACTGAAGGTAAGTCAGGTTGGAAGTCTTTACCGATATAAAAATGGTGTAATTCGCTGGGAATAAAATGGTGTGAAAACCAAAATCATCAACCAGCGCCGGATTCACAATCACCCAGAAAATGTGAGGTATGGTCAAAACATGCAGCCCAGTAGCCCACCGGACTGTGGGGGCGCTCCTCCTGTTCCTCCGGTTCTGATGCCGGGTTGATACCCTTTTAGGACCGGTCTCCTTATGTAACAGCCCATGTCCTGGTAGCCGCCACATGCCCTTGAGACTGTGCTGGAAGACACAGAAGCCTTCTTGCTCCGGCACATATAGATGAACCATCCTGGAAGAGCAGGACTACCTGTACAACCGGATTGGGCTGCACGTAGCGCCTCATGTACCGGTAGTGAGAAGGACACCAGCAAAACATGGACTAGAGAAGAATCGGGCAGGAAGGAGGACAGGAACTGTCTACAGTCACTTTTTTGGCGGGTGGGGGAAGGGAGGGGGGTTTCTTCCCAATTACCTCTCCAGCGCCCCTGTTGTCACTTTCATTTGAATTGAATTCACAATCCCTTCTGCTTCCTAATTAAACAGATTGATCTCCCTGAAGTGTAAGTGACTTGGGGTTATACTAGGATGTACAAGTGTTCCCAAAATTTCTTGCGGCACCATTACACTTCAGTGGGAACTTTGCTTGCAATACCAAAGCTGCCCAGTGCGGTGGAACTGGAGCTGTCTGCTTCCTGCAGAAATGGACCAGCCTAGGAAGCAGCTGATTAGAGGGGGCCATGAGCAGCAGACCCCACTGATCTGCTATTGATGACCAATGCAGCATACAGGCTATCAAAAGCTTACAACTGTGGATCGCACGATTAAAGCCCTGATAAAAAACCTCTCTCATGGTTTGGCCGTATTACGGACATTATACCTCGCTTCCTCCACCTCCCTCAGGCCTTAGGCGTACTGATAAAAAGGTCCTGTAAGCAATGAGCAAATTAAAGGGACCACCGGGGCGAGGAAGTGTTATGGTGGAGGAACAGTAAGCACCATCACATCCATGCGTTTCTTTGCTCATTATCCCTGCGATCCCTTTTATTGCTAATGAGCTAACATGCAAATAACTACAGAGACGCGTCCGTGCGCATACGGTTATCTGTACCCGCGCTCAGATGTATCCGCTGCCACTATATACAGGTTTATATGATTGGAGTCATTAGGATGATGCTTTACATCTACTGTTATAACACTCTATCCCGCTCCACTGCGGTTCAATCTAGGCCGGTTTCCATCTACGCCGGTTTCCATCTACGCCGGTTTCCATCTACGCCGGTTTCCATCTAGGCCCCACCAGATCATCACGGAACCACCATTTTATTACAGGATTCGTATTGAACAATGCCCATTGCACTATATGAAGCGTAGCCATAACCTCCCCTTATTACGCTGCCCCTCGCCTCCTAACCATGTAAAGCTATACTAGCTGTTCGGTAATATATCTATACACAGGGCGCTCCCAGCAGGACTGAGGAGGAAGCATTGCATTGTTTCGAAACATATAGCGTTGTTTAGGTTGGTTTTATCATAGAAAACTTCCCAATGTCTTACCTCCATCCGGATTATGTGCACGCCCATGTATGGGTTGTGCCAATTCACCAGTTTTTGACTATTCTCATCCCATTCACTACTGGTCAGCCCCACGGGTTGTACGGTTGCTGGCCTGGCTCTCACATAGCTCTCCGCTCCCCTCATCACCAGAACGTCTGGTTTTGGACAAGGACCTTTCCGCCACCCTTGGACCCGATCCTCATTGGAGTAGCTCCACCCCTTCTTACACCCTATGGGGACGTAGTTTTCTCCACGTACACACAAGTCAGTGGACGCTCGGTTTCAGCGTCTCCACAACTTGCACTTCTTTCTATGCTGAACAGTATAATTAAAACTATGAAAAAGGACCTTTTGCTCCATTTTCTGGCGCCCGCACAGTTCCCTCCACTGTGGATGGATCCAGGAGGTCCGTGAAATAACGAGAACGGAGGAGTTGGCAGCTGAAGATGCGGGTTTTGATAAATTCCTAGTCATTTGGGATCCTCGGATGTTTTATTAAAAATCCCCCAATTTCGGGTCTTTGCTATTCTAACACATGCATGCGTCATCCCATTCTATCCACCATTACTTCTCCTCTTGGGCTTTCATCGTGGAGTTACTCCATTACCAGCTTCATCCAGGCTGCGGAGTGGAGCAAATAAGGGATTCCAAGAATTCCAACTTCTATTTATTGTGTTTTTGGTCCCCGTTTCGCCTCTTTTGTCTTTCGGCTGTAATCTAGGCCCATACATCTGCTCTGAAGGTCCTAGTCTTGCGTCACGTTCTAGCGGTTTGTAGCCTGTTCTAGAGTAAATACCGATGAAGCAACAGTTTACATCGGACGTCCCCTTCACAACAGCCAATCCCTATTTTCCCGTGGTCTCCGTGGCGACGCCCCGACAACAAAGGGGTCGCAAAGTTTGCAAAGTATCTTAAAAAAAGCCAGTTTCTTCTGTAATGCCAGATGTCCCTTTCAAGAGGCGCCATTATTACATTGACCAACAGTTCCTCCCACTCTTCAGTCCTCGCATCGCTACCAGTATGACATGCGGTTTATGGGGTTCCTGACCATTAGTCTCTATATATGGGCAGACACTTGGATAGTATGCGGTATATACCGCTATTGAAGTGCTGTCCAGGGGGCCGGCAGACCTGAAAGGCGACAGCTGCTTTGTTCTGTAGGACATCGTGTCCGGTCATTGTTCTGCCGATAAAGACTTTTATAGGTTGTGCTCTTCTCTACGCGTCGCATACACAGACAAAAGTTTGCTTTCGGACTACTTTGGATGAGATAAGGGCATGGGCTGATGCTTCAGATAAGTATCTCTGCGGTGATAGTCTTCAAATTACACAGTTGTGCCTGCAGGTGGATATCCTGAGATGCAGCCAAGCATGCACTTATGTACCGTGACTGCCGAGCGCCGACTATTTTGAGGGGATGAGATGATTACGGTCTGCCATCTGGATCTAAGTGTTAGCTTCACGACAACTGGAATCTTGGAGTGAAGAAGAAAAGACATTTTGATATAATCTTCTCTTAACTTTGTCAGGCATCTTAACCCCTTCAAGACCCGGACAGTTTGGGCCTTTAGAACCCAAAGTTTGGGGCACAAATATGCAAGCGTTTCATTTTAAAGGATTTAAAATACTTGAGAAGTGCAGGAAAAAAAAAAACGATTTCTGCTCACAAATAATCTTAAAAATGGAATCTGTCACAATCTTTGAGGTCAAAACAAGGTAGAGAGCGTCACACTGACTGCAGGGGTGGGCCTTCTGTGTGTATCTGTGCAGTAGTTTAGAAGAAACTTGCATTTTATCAGTAACAGCCCAGACAGAGGATTACAAGAAGTAGTCCTCCATATTCATGAGCTGCAGATAACCACGCCCACCCCCACATTCCTGCCACTAATTCATAGCTGTCTCTCTATGCACAGTAATAGGCAGACAGTTGGCAAGCAGCGGGTGGAGGGCGGGTTAAGAGAGTCTAGCTGCAGATCATGAATATAGAGGACTACTTCCTGTAGTCCTCTGTTAGCTGCTACTAATAGAATGCAAGTTTCTCCCAATCTACTGCACAGATATAATAAATATTATAATCTCTGATACACACATATATATCATACACACCAGTGTACTCAATTTTTGCCCATCACTACTTTGTGCTGCAAAAAGATGCTGACAGATTCCCCTTAAATATTGCTCTACACATTTTAGAGATGGTTACTGTTGTGGGAATACCGACTGCAGGACAAAACTTTCAAATGGTTTGAGATGGGTTACAAAAAGTTTGAGAAAAGAATCCTATGGGTCACAAAATGACTTGGAACCCCTATAAATAAAAGTCCCGACTGTTAAAACCCCACTTGTGCAAAATGGCTAAAACATGTTTGGTCATTAAGGAATAAACTGTCCCCCTTCCCTTTAAGATGATCAGTGATTGGAATTGGCCTTTATGCCTTTTAGTGGCACGCCCAAAAAATCTCTGGGACTTGCTGCACAGACCATGCAGTAAAACCCCTATAGATTTCCGTGGACAGCTCTAGTGCTGAAATGCTGGCCAGGACACACAGTTATCGATCCACTGCACATTTGCCACTTCGAATTACCTCCGGGGCTTGCTGCGCTGACATGGTAATAATAAACCTGCCATTGAAGGGGTTAAAAGGGATATTCCCAAAAGTTAAAAAAGGACTTAAAATATAAATGTTCTATATAAACTCGCCTATCCCCGAGGCTCCCCATCCAGCGCTGCAGCCCTGATACCTGCCGCATGGACCCCGGGAGAAGCAGCAGGCGGTCATGTGCCGTACATAGTGCATGTGACTGCTCAGCCACAGAACAATCACCTCTGAAGCCAGGGAGTGGCCCAGCGGTCACATGCACTATGAATGGCACTTTACTGCCCCCTACTTCTTTCGGGATCCTTGCAGCAAGCAGCAGGGCTGAAAGGGGAGCCGCCGGGATAGGAGAGTATTCAATTTTATTAACTTTAAGCCTTTAAACTTTTTTCTGAAGTCCTAGAAAACCTCTAAGCTTAAAGAAAAGTTTTGACATGCAGTCATTTTCATGAGCGTGGCGGTGGGATTTGGGAAGATCTGTCTGCGGTGTATGACCAGTGTAGGATACGAGGGGAGGACTATACAGTCCGGCAATAAGACGGCGGCTGCATCGGAGGTAACAAATGAGCGTCCAGCGCCGGCTACGGCAAACGACCAACATCATGTGAGAAGCTGCTCATTCCGGTTCATCATCCTGTCGGCCTTAATGGGGCCTTTACTTAATAAACATTCCCAGCGCCCCCAGGGATGTTAGGCCGAGTCCTTGCTTATGTATCAGGTGGTCCCGGCTGTCACCGCCGAGCGTACAGTTCACGCCGCGGCCTCTCTGGAGAACGCAGGGAACTTGGCCTCTGCATAATAAATGCAGAAGGAAATCAATACCTGCAGCCCCGCGCATCACTTACCCGTTTACCAGCCAGCCGATCCGCTCACCTAAATGACATTCTGCTTAATGCTGTAATTTCCCACTTAAGATTTTGCATCGCCACAAAGAAAAAGCCCAATAAACTGTTTTTATTTCTGTTGCTCTTAACAAGTGTGAGAGCGGCGGCACGGGGGACCTCCACCGCCATCGCTAATACACTGGAAGGTGTATACAGCAGGCGGCGGCGTCTGATCCGTATTACTGTACATTACATAGAGTGTATTGTAGGAAGACGCCTGTGTATAAGGCAGCCTGACCGCCTGTTATGGCAGCTTCAAAACATGGAGATTATTAGGACCAAAAACATTGCAGTAAACGGCCATTCCAGCGAAAACACATTTCTTCATGTCGGTCCCCTTCACTTGATTGGCTGACACACTCTGGGGGTCTCCTCTGTGTATTGCAGTCACTTCTATGTTGTGCAGCCCCCTGGCTGATGCTTAACTGGCACCATCTTCATGGTGAAAATTTAGCTTTTGATCAATCCCATGATGCATCAGTACAGTATTAACGTGGGGGATTTACCATTTCTGCCTGCTGGGGGGACAGTTTAATTATCATTACCCTCTATATTACTTATCTAAGCTACAGACTATAAGTATACAGTCAGGAGGATGAGCTGTGATCTCCTCCATTACACCTGTGAGATCATCATCAGTAACTGTGATAGGAGTGTCTGTGTTCCCTTCTAGACAGTTTATGGAGCAAGTTCATGTAACAGCATCACACAAACTGAGAATCTGACTAGAACCTTCACACACAAACCCAAAGTAGTTCTGAGCCGACCAGAACTGAGATCACATGACCATCTGAGGAGCACGTGTCAGATAGAAAGAAATAACCGAGGTAACACCGGCGCCCCTATATATGCTGGGGAGCCGGCTACATGATGAATGAAAATTAGTTCTCCGTCGCGGCCCTTAAAAGGGAATTTCTTATAATGTGATTCACACAGAGAATCCTAGACTTGGGGGATCCCATTTGTAGCCCCCAAGACCTGATTCACAAGGGCGTTTTCCTGTCCGTGGGCTGTGCATGTTTGCAAGAACAGCAGGCTCACCCATTACAGCTAATGGCGCCATACAGACACGTGTTTAGTTTTTTTTTCAAGAACTGTGAAAATGGGTGTAAGGAAAAACCCGGAACGCACACGGAACAACCCCTTTAAGGAAAAGGGGAAAAAAAGCCAACATGGTAGAGGATTAATAGACCGAGGCTGTTATGGGGATGCTGCGCTGGGGGGCTACCATAGGCAAACGAGGGGCCGTGGCTGACGCCCTTAGACTGCACAAGATTAACCATTCATCCACCCTCCTAAGGTTTAGTCGTGCCCCGTGTTAGCGCTCCTCTCCCACTGGATGCCATTTATACTTCCAGGCTCCTTGGCGGTAAGAGATCAGTAGAGCGGCCTCGTAGACGGACACGTTGATATCTGCACCGGCTCAGTCTGTGAGATGACACCTCGTCACGGTGGCCGGTCTGCTAATAGCCTGACTCTGCCGGCCAGCAGCGCTGACGCTGTCTACATAGATTCCCAAATTGTCAAATAGCTGCACTTACTTCCCATCAGCCTGATCCGGGCCCCGTCAGCCACCCATTTAGCTCCTCCGCCTCCTCCTACTGTCTTACTTAACCCCGCAGTTGTTTCAGTGAACATGGCATGGTGACCAAGCAGTCATCTCAAGGAGAAGCCTCGGCGTCTTCCCAAATGAGCTTCTCCATCACAAGCGACCTAGATCTTATATCCGTATCGGAGCCTTAAGGAGGACAAACGGTGTCTTTATTGAGGGGCAATCTTACGGGGTACGGCTCCATGAAGCGGATGCGTTTCTGCAGCAGATAGGGGATTTCTCGCTGATGGTGGGGGTCTTTCCAGAGAGACCACCGTTGATCTCCAGAACAGGGGTCCAACATCTCCCCATGCTTGTCACTATGGAGTCACTTCTCCCGCCGCAGTGACGTCACTGTGAAGGCAGTGCTGACCGAGCATACGTAGTCGGTGCTCGCCGGTTTCCACAGCCCCACTGAAAGTGAATGGAGTGTCGGCATGCTTGAACGACCAGCGCGCCATTCAGTTCCCTGCTCACGGTTGGCTTACTGCGCCCCCACGGAGCACTGGTCATGCAAGTCCGCGGACGATCCAGGGGGGGCGCCAAGCAGATGTAGGCTGAGGCTGATCTTCCCCCTTTGGTCCGCCCGGGAAGATAATTTTTTTCCTCCACATGGCAGCATCTAGTGGAGCTACGTGCATCATCCCTTTTCGCTTTCTCTCCTCTACTCTGATGTTCTGAGGTGCTGCTGTCAGCCCACTGGCACCCCGAAAAAACAAATAACTTCATCTGCTCCTGTATGTAAGTCATGAACTTTATTCTGGGGCCGTATTTATGTTATACGCTTGGTTCTGGTATTGTATCTGTGTACTGAGGTTGGTTCATTTGTATCTATGCTGTGAGTTTGGTTCTGGTACCACAATTGTGTTATAAGCTGGGTTCGGGTGCTGTGTAGATGTATGAGCTTAGCTCTGGTGTCGTATGTATATACTCAGCTTTACTTGTAATCCTGCATTTATGTTATGAGCTTGGTTCTGGTACACTATTTATTTACTGAACTGTTCTGGTGTGAACATGCCATTATCTTGCTACTTTCCGCACAAGCAAAATATAGGCAACCCGCCTATCAGTGCAATATGCTGTATATGACTTTTTATGACCGGGAGGGGAGAGGTGCCAAAACAAAAGTCTGCACAAGGGGATGCCATCTCACATTGGGCTGGCAACGTACAAGAGTGATCCTTCTGGCAATGATCAACCAGTCCGCTATGACCATCGGTAAGTTTGGTAGGCGGCCCCACCCCATACAGACAGCTATGATGCCCCTACATGATTGCTTACAGCCATTACGTTCTCACGGTAAGTGATCATGTAACGTAATGAAATGCCGGATGGTTATAAAGACCATTTCTATAGCCTGTTGCCGCTCTCCTTCATTAATAGCAATTGATACTATTGGGGACCTACCCTCCAGACTGGTCACCATAAGCAGATCGGTGGAGGTTTGCTGTTCGGGATCCCAAACAATTAGCCAATAAGCAGCTGCTGTAGAAGGCGGTGACTGACAAAACGCAGTGCAGTCACCCGATTTGGCATTACAGCTCTCTCACATTCACTTCAGTGGGAGAGAGCTGCAATACCAAACTGGGCCATCGGGCCTAGAACAGCATTGTAATAGCTCTGGCCATCCGTGGCAGATAGTCCTTTGGGGATCGGTTTGGACACAGAGTGGTGGACTCTTGCAGAAGTGCTATTGGTGACCTATCCTGAGGTGATGTGGCCAAAAGGTCTGATCCTTGAACATCCCTTTAAATAGGTTATGTTGGGAAGGATCGTGTTTTACCGCTGGGGATCTGACCGCTGAGGGCCAGGAGGTGGACGCTCACTCTCCACCCATCATTGCTACCAGAACTCTTTCGATCTTAATGCAATTTCCACTGAAATATTTCTTCAACTTTTACTTCTTCAAACAACATTACATCAACGCTCCGGTGACGCACTTAAAAAGCCGCCGTGTCGAGGATCCCTTTGTTCTCGGGTTACTTTTTAGATCTAAAGATGAAAAAACGTTAAAGATTGTTTTCATGCTCCCTAGCTGCTTGCACAACACGTCCCTCATCGGCAAGACCGAGACAACAGAAGCTGCACTTCCTTCCATGCGGGAAGTTATACAAGAAGCGGTAGTAATGTTATATATACCTACAACCGGGGATGTGATGAACGGGCCAGAACCCTACAGTCATAGAAGGCTTCAGTCATAGACCGCTCCTCGCTGATGTACCATTCATGATCTCTCGGACATTATAGACCAGGATGGGGGGGCGGGTGTCAAACTCACCGAGGGCCACATCAGCATTATGGTCTCCTTCAAAAGGACTGTTTATAAAATTGTAAGACTATGTTTTAAAGGGTCTATTAAAAGAGGGAAGAGGAGAACAGACGGATCAGAACAAAGGTTCTAGTCCAGAAAAATTGGGGCACAAGTCCCCAAACACAGACAGTTGACTCTGAACTGCCAGGCAGTCAGAGAAAAGGAAATATTAAGGGAGTTATCAGGAGAAAAGTTCCCAAAACATTCCTTACGGCAGAGCCCTAACTAACATAACGTCCTCACCGATCAGTGCAGCAGGCTCACAGGATATGGACAAGCGGGCTGGAACAGCCTGTCCTCTGCAGGATGGTAGCAAGGACCCGCCAGGATGTACAAGCCGCCTCAGTCCAAGCCCCGGCAAGCAGCGCTGCACTGCAGGATAGGCGCAGTGGGAGAAGCAATCGGGGGCGTGTACGCCAAAGGCTCGGGGGGCTGCAGCAACAGTCCCAGCACTCTATCTGCATTGATCCAACGTGTAGGGCCAAGATGGCAGCTATGGTCCCGGTACCCAGAGGCAGGCCGTAAACAAATCCACATGCACCAGAGGGTCTCGCTGCACAGCCCAGGACCCTCCAGTCTAGAAGAGGCTCTTTGGGGTCTGGACCTCACAGGCCTCATAACATGATGTGTCAGGCCGCAGACTTTGAGTTTAACACATGTCGGAGTAATATACCATGATGGCAGCATTATCTGCGGAGCGACGGGCTCCTCCATGGGATGATGTCTTACACCCCGAGAAAGGCTTTCATGTTTTCTTGAGTTCAATGCATAGAAAAGTGATGATTTAGTTTGGTGCCCAGGGAGTGCCAAGGCTCCGTACTTCTGCCAATTAGTGGAGTTAGAAGTTGGGAAGAAAGGTTCGTAAGGCAAAAGAAAACCAGGGCCAGGACCTTCGCTGTCTCGCAGAGGAAGAGGACTACTTCTTAGTGTTCGTCACTTTTGGCTTTAACCCCTTAAAGACCAGTGTGGCTCTCATGAACAAAGCAGCTGGTAAGCATATTAAAGGGGTTTTCTTCTTTCCCCGGTGTGTCCCGCAGCACTGCTCGGTCCTCCGCTCTGTGTACAGGCTGCAGTTCCATCCAGTCTACAGGACATGACCGACGCGGGCACCGCTTGGCTATCTCCTCAGTCCCATTGAAAGTGAATGAAGCGCTAATGTGCTTGTGTGACCGGCGGTCTATTCAGTCCCCTCCTCACTGCGCGAGACCCCCACCAATCAGTAAGTTATCCTCCTATGCTGCGGATACGGTATAACCAGTAATCTTGGTGCAGACCCTTCAAACAGTCTGGTAGTATTATCAGAGCTGGAGCTCCTGGGTGCCAGTTCTAGCGCTAGTCTCTGCCTATGACAAAGGTTTTGGACCCCCTCATGCCCCGGGGTGCGCCCCCTGCCCCCCCAGAGCTGCGCTCCTCTACACTTATTGTACACGTTTTCCCTTTCTGACTGCGGGGTGATACAGCAGCCGTCTTTGAGTACATTTGAATCCGTCCATAAAGATTTCACGACGGACAAACAGGCAGAATAAAATGAAACCGAGAAATATGTGACATGTATATTGGTTTAAAAATGAGACCGCTTGAGGAAGTCTGCGCGGCTCCGGCTATAAATCCGGGGAGGGGGGAAGGTGTCCTATATCTGCACCATACATTAACTAATCCAACAGTGAGGTCCTTGATGTGTCGCCGGCTGATGGATGAGCCCAAACAGGTGAGCCCCGGCACAAAGCTTTATAGCCGGAGACATTTTCATCTGCAGCGCTCTCTGGAGAGAAGATCTGTCACCCGGCCTCATCTCCCATAGACGCCATAGACGGTGATCTATACCTGCGCTGCGGCCGCCAGCCCTTACATGCTAAGGATATGTAAATATATGTAGATTACCAACACTGATATGAAGCTCAAAACATCCGCCGTAAAAGGGGCTGCCCGACTCAAATATTTATATAGTTTCGTCAGACTTATGTGCAACAAATAAAGATGAGGCCCTCTTAATTCACCCGCGTTGCGCCCTCGGTACCCCTAATGCGGCTCGGTCTCTGGATTGCTTACGGACATACGTATGGGTTATGGATCCAGACCCGTTGCTTTGAGCCTGCGTTATCTACTGGAAGCCTCCCTCTACAATATTGAGGTACGTCCAAGTGCTGCTGTGTGTCGCTTTGATACATAGTTTCGGGCCCCTGCGGGGCTGGAGTTGCCATTTCCGCACATTTGCATTTAACCGGTGATGTCATCGGGTGTTCTGGACTGTTGACATCCCATAAACTTGTCACATGGGCTTCTAATGGGATGCCGGCCCGTCAGAGCCCCCTATTGGGTGCAGTGGTCACGTTGGTAAACAATCACATGACTGTTGCAGCCGTTGTAAACAGAAGACCGGAGTGCGGGAGTAGTGTGACGGTGGAAAGCAGGGAGGAGGGAAGTATATATATATATATTTTTTTTTTTTACATGGAATCTATCCCCACTGCCACCAATGTGTTTTTAACTTGTAAAACTCTTCAAATAAAGGGTTGTCCAATGAAATTAAACAGGTTTTCCACTTTAAAGATGGATGACTTATCTTCAGGGCAGGTCATAAATAGCAGATTAGCGTGGATCCATTGTTCAGGACCCTCAGCGATGAGCTGTTCATCATGCTGCGGTCATGGCGTACGCAGCAGGAAGCTCCATGCAGTGTGCGGTGGCCCAACATGGTATTGTGGGCACAGCATCCAATCACTTCAGTGGGAGCTATGCCTGCAATACCATGCCAGGCCACTGTACAGCGCTATCTGCTTCCTGCTGCAGGAACCACCAATGATCGGCCACTGATGACCTATCATTTAAAACTGGAAAACTCTTTGAACCTTATGACCTATCCACAGGATGAGTAATATGGGTCTTATCAGTGGGGTCCAGAGTGTCTCCGAATGGATGGAGCTGAGGTCATATGTGCACCACCACTCCACTCATTCCAATGGGACTGTCAAGTTTTTGTACTTGTGCTATCTCCGGCAGACCCCCAGAAATGAATGTAGGGGCATTTGGGGACCTTCGGAATCCCTGTGCAGATGGAACCCTCCCGATCCGCATGAAAGGTGACAAGTTAAAGGGGTTTTCTGGAACAAAATTATTGAGGACATAACCTCTCAGAAGGTTGGGTCCTTAATAATTTGGTTAGGTCCTCAATAATCAAGATCTGCTTAGTGGGAGTCCGCTGTCTGCAACTCCCAATGATCACATGACTGAAGAGGACGAGACGTTCACCTCCACCGATCCAACTACTGATGTCCTATCCCGAGAACAGGTCATCAATAGTTTAGCCTTCTAAAACAGGGTCAGCCTCCTGTCCGTACACGGGGTGTTTGTGTATTGAGCAGATTTCTGCAGGAAGCCTACAGCTCCGTTTCGCCTCAGCGGACAAGCCTGGCATTAAAACCAAAGTTCCCCTTAAACTCCATGACAATTTTGCCTGTAATACCTAGTCTGGCCACTGCAGTGAGAATGGAGCTGTCTGCTTCTTGCAAACATCAACTCTGTGAGTACACTGACCTGGTGAACAGCTAATCAGAGGGGGTTCCATGCAGCAGACACCGACCAATCTACTATTGATGGCCTGTGCTAAGGATAGGCTATCATTAGTTTACACCTGGACAACCCCTTTAAGTAGAAGCTGCCTGCTTTCTGCACAAATCATCTCCAGCCAAATGAACAGCTGACTGGTGGGATCCTGGGAGGCAGACTCCTCCTAATCTACTATTACAACTGGACAACCCCTTTAAGGAGCCTTATGTACTTTTTGGGCATTAGCTAGATTGGGCTTCATTGGGCCATGCGGCCAATACACATGGGCGGGGCATAAGGCAGGGAAAAAAAGACACATCACCGGGCCACGGCAGCCTACTGCGGTCCACAGAGGTGATAGGACTACGGACAACACCATGATGGAGTGCAGTGTGGTCTGTACATGCACTGCAATGTCCGCCTGCATAAACACATGCATCACCATGCACCAGATGTAAATATTAGTCGTACGCGGCGTCCTGCAGCCGCACGCTCCTCGCTGCGGACATGAAATGTTTCTACTCCAGTTTTCTAACATCTTTATTCTTGGCAGCTGAAAACCCCGAAGTCATCAAACTGGTTTATATCTAAGCGGCCGCTCCCTGGAAGAGTTGTGCCCGCAGCCGGACATTTACAGCCGCGCAATAAAGGAATAGCAGCAATCTGACATTTTCAATCCGATTGCGAGAAAAAGACGGCATAAATATTTCCAGACGATGCTCTTTTATGGCCGACACACGGCGAGCGCACCGCCACTCCGGAGCATTAATAAATACGGGCAGGAGCCGCCGGGAAGAGGGGACAATCCGCGAAGAAGGGACTGTATCAGCAGGTCTAGGACTGGGGCCCAAATACAGCAATGAGGCTGCGGTCAGAGCGGCGTTAGGGTCAGTGCGGGGATTCAGTCTCTCTACTCTGCTTTTGGAGGAGGGAACTAGATGGAAAAACGGATTCGTTTTTCCCCCTTTGATTTCAATGGGCTTTAAAAAAAAACACAAAGAAAAAACAGAAAAGCCTTGGTTTGCTCCATTCTGTCAAGTTTCCTCTTTTTGGGACGGAAAGATAACGCTGCAAACTGCGCTATTTTTTGATCCAAAACTAGCGCGCCATTCATTTCCAAGGGGACTGCGGCGGCAGCCTCGTGGCAGCGGCTCAGGCGTTTCCATCAGCCCCATTTAAGTGCATGGAGTGCTGACAGCGCTTGGCCAGCGCTCCCTTCATTCTGAGGTTACTGCGGGGGAAGAGAAGCGACCCCTGCAGCGGCCGTCAGTGAGACACGGGACCCTCGGGATCGGCGGGGAGGTCAGGGACCCTCGGGATCGGCGGGGAGGTCAGCGATCAGGAAGGTATTAAGTATCCTGTGGATATGGGATACCTTGTATCCTCACTACAAGCCCTTTGGGTTTTAGTTACATCTTGGTCTGTTGCCTTGCGAGATAATAAACAAAACCCATGGAGGAGGCCGCCAAGGACGGCTGTGAAGGGTATACAGATTTAGGGCCCCCACCCAGCGATGGCAGTAGAGCCCCTCCATGCTAAAGCCATAGAATGTCTTACTTCAGTAGATCAAGTCTTGCCTGCGAGGAGTTAAACTGAAGATGCGAGCCGGGCTGCGGTCGGTCGGGGCACCGTCGCCCTGATAAAACAGAATACTAAAATCGGCTCCTGCCCGGTGTCAGCGTGATGTACGCCGCCTCACTATGGAGCAAAGAGTTATGGCGGCGGCCGCCTTCATTCAGAACATTTATTACTGGTGAGTATGTAGAACTCGGCTAAATGCGTATCGCTACACCGTACTATTCCCCAAACCCACCGGCCCCGCGGTTAGGGAGAGCGATACAGCGGCTTATGTGCACATGTACCGCATCCAGGCGGACGCGCCGCTCCGTAGAATACCGCCTCTGTTGTACGAGATGTTCCTATAAGACAACGGCGGGACGTTTAAAGGGACCCAACGCTTATCCACTCAACACCCAGGAGGACAAGACGGAAGGTCACGCAGCAAATCCAAGACGTAGAAGAGGTCACTACGATACGCAAAGGATCACATTTTATGCCCCTAGCGCCAATCTGTGTGAGCGGCTTCAATGGTATAAAGGCCGAGCAAAAGAAGGATTTCAGCCATATAAAACCTCAGATATGGGATTTGGGCCTCGCGGTCGGATCGTGCGATGCCTCCTGTTCGCTGACGTGACGGTTATCAACACTTGTTACAAACGGAGAGGGACAGAATCCTTGTTATCACTCCGGCGGATCGCTAGGCTTGTACGCCAAGATGTCCGCACCGTTCAATGTTGTGTGTCCCGGGGGTTGGGAGAACGATGACGGACTCGAATGACAGTAAGAGGTGCACAAAGGGGAACCTCTGCATGAACCGATCGTCCGATTAGAAGAATGGCGCGTTGTGATCCATTCTGTACTATGAGGGAACTTGGATGTCCCATCCCAAGCCTAGGGCGGCAAACAGGGTCTGCAAAAAGGAGGCGCTGGCATGACATTGTGCTACGAGCCCGACACCCAATGGCCGATGTTGACGCCAAACCACCGCAGGGTGTAGAGCAGGACAGTAAAGGAGGCTGGAATGGGGTCTGCCCTCTTCAGCGATGAGTTACGCTTTTGTTTCAGATGTAATGATAGTCTACAGACCAATCTCAGGCTATGTGGGGAACAGCATGGCGAGGCCTTCATGGGGTAACATCACATGGGTCCTACTCCCTGGATTATTGTGTGCGGTGGCATAAGTTGTTTGGCTTTGGAGGGTTTAAATGGCTGCTTTCTTTGCAAAACAGGACCACACCTATGCGTGGGTTGTACCTGGTATTACAGCAAAACTGAAGTAAATGCGGCAGAGCTGTAATACCACCCACAACCAGTGGACAGGTGTGGTGCTGGTTTTGGAAGAATGCTGCCATGTTTTTCTAATCCCGTACATCCCTTTTCCAAGCCACCAGCAGCCACTCTCCAATACCAGTAGTGGGCAGCTTGGGTCCATGGGTGCTTCTTCTGTGACTCCTGGCTCCTGTCCTCCATGTGTACCGTATTATTAAAGGGGCTCTCATGCTACATACATTAATGCATATCGGAAGTCCAACCACCACCACTACTGGGGATACCATGGGGCCACTTATGCAGAGTCATCCACATGGCCACTTCAAGATCTTCCGTAGATTGTAACGAAGCACAGCTGCATACATGAGATCACCTACAAAGGGTAATTTACACCGAATGGCCCCTTTATTAGAGCCCCGGCCCTTTCCTAAAAGGAGCTACCCCGTATGGATATTACAGCAATGACCCCGGGGTGCGGCATAAAGTCACGTGACCAGTTCTCTGTGGATCAGTTTCAGTATGAATCCACATTAGATGGAAGATCCAGCGATCGGAGCGACTTCCAGCGAGGCCGGTCATCGGTGCTGGACTAGCCGGGCCGGGATTTCAGCGCCAAGTGTGAGTGTTTCTCTTGTGTAAGGGCTCCCACACACCTGCGATTGTGTTTTTTGTTAACGCGATTGTCAATGGCACTTTCTATTGTAAAAAACCGCAACGCATGCAATTGCATTTTTGGTGCATTGCGTTGCGTTTTTAACATTAGAAGGTCCCATTGACAATCGCGTTAACAAAAAACGCAATCGCAAGTGTGTGGGAGCCCTAAGGGTGTGCAGAGTATACTGAGAGCGGTGTGACGGAGGAAAACCATGCAGCAAAAGTGGATCTCATGAACAGAAACATGTCATTGCCAAAAGGGGTCAGAGGAGGATGTCAGGAATCAGTCTAAAATATAGGCGCCGCACAGTTAAGGGCAGCCGATGCAGCAATTCACAATTCTGAATGCATAACCTACCCTTTCCTAGCACTGATGGCCTATAGCAGCAGACGGCCAGTTCTGGCGCCATTGTGTCTAAGAGAAACAAAAGGGCGAGACGCCAGTGGGCAAAACAGCGCAAAACTTGGATCAGTGGGAAAACATCACCTGGTGAGACGAAGCCAGATTTATGCCGCACCGTGATGAGGAGGTCAGAATTTGGAGCAAGCAGCATGAATCGATGACCCCTTCCTTCCAGGCTGATAGAAGTGGAGTAATGGTGTGGGGAAGGTCTTATGAGTACCTCCTGTGTCCTCGGATATTGGTGGATTAGTGACATGATGAATGGCTGCGGTTTTGAAGGCCAAAGGAGGTACCAAATGGGGGTTTCTAACCAAGGGGCCATTCAGCGTACGATCTTCATATAGAGTCGTGGACCACCAGTGAGGCTCCCGTAAGGTTTTAGGTTGATCAGGTGATTGTCGTGGGTTTGGCTCCCAATAAATCCGGCAAACACCAGATTGGGCGAATGCAACGGACTTGCTCATTTCGAAATTTGATACTAAATAGCGTGTGTTTTAATGAATAGTGACCCCAATGACTACATGCATGACTTGCCTCCACTAGAGCTGCGGCTGCGGCTTGTCTTGTACCCCTCCGCTCAATGACTGCATACACCCTTATAGAAATGGCACAAATCATTAAAAACTAACCAAAGAGCAAAAACCCCTGAAACCCTCTACAACAATTCACCCAAAGCTGCTCCTCGCCGTCCTCCTACAGGGCAGCAATGAAGGAGTTAAGCGCTGACCACGATGTCTGTACTGGAGCTAATTGAGGTTAACGGCCCTTTAGATCTACTTAAACAAACAATAGCTTACCCCATTAAATGTCTTAAAATACACGCAGAATCGTGAGGCAGAACCCGAAAGAACGGAGGCGAAGAAACACACAAAGGAGAATGAAGACAAAACAGCGAGGCCGGCGCCGATTACCGCGAGGGAACTGCAATTTAGCAAAAGGCGTAAGAAAATGCAAACAAACGATGAAACAAAGCGCACAACCTGAAGTTAGCGGATTATCGCCAGCCCTTAATTAATCGCCTGTTGGAAAGTTACTGAGCTTCTCTACGTGTGCAAAATAAAAGGCTCCCCTGTCCGTGGAACGCTGCCATCCGCTTCCATCTGGCACCGGAGCCGCCGAGGAGCAGCGGGGCGCTCACCTGTCTGCAAATAATGATTACCAGCCATTAGCCGGGAAATTACAAGGAGCTGTCAGCAGAGCGGCGGCGGAAGAAAGGGGCTCAATGTCACGGCGGGGATCCACTGGCACCGCAGATCTGATATGAAGGCTACTGCTCTCCGGGGCCACACCTGCAAGCACCGCAGCGATTCCTTGCCAAATTTCACAGGCGGTTGCAGATGGGAACTAGTAACACTTTAACCCCTTAATGACACGGCCTTTTTTGGCCAGAAGGACGCAACAATTTTTTTCGGGATTTTCATTTTCACTTTTCGAACGCCGTACCTTTTTTATATATTTTCCCGTTGACTCGGCCACATGGGGGCTTACTTTTCTACGTGGCGACTTGTAGCTTTTAAAGGGTACCATTTTTGGGTTACGTCTCACATATTCCATGACTTATTCATTCTTTTTGAAAGGCTGGGAGAAAAAAAACACCAATTCTGTCATTGTTTTGTGAGATTTGTCACAGCGTTGACCAGGCCACATGGATACACGGTGCATTCTTTCTTCCCACTTTTGCACAACAAAAACTCTTTTTTTGGAAAATAGATTTTTTTTGTTTGCATCGCTGTTTTCAAAGACCCATAACTATTTTTTTTCCATGGGCGGAGCTCTGTGACGACTTGTTTTTTTTCGTGATGAGCTGTAGGGTTTTTTTGTAATATTTTGGAATACATGTTTTTTTAAAATCACTTTTGCGTTTTTTGGGGAGGTGAAATGAACAAAAAAAAAGTTTTCTGCTCCATTTTTTGCAGCGTTTGCCGTAAAGTGCCTTCACCTTCTTGTATGGGTGATTACAGATGCTAGAAAAATAAAATAAAAAAATGTTTGGTTTTGTAACAAAGAGGGGAAAGGTGCAAAAATGTGTTTTCTTTCGATATTTTTTCCTATGTTCGCTCTGATAATACACTGCAGTACAGAAGTACTGCAGTCACCATCAATGTGTGCGATACATTTCTTCTAGATTCATCCTTTGCTCTCAAGTCAAATGAAGTTGGTTTTGCAAATCTTGTTGGTGCCGACCTTATTAAAAACAAAGTTCAACAGTTGATGGCCGTTTAACTGAGCCGGGATGAACAGCATGATGCAACCGCCCCAACTGTTGGAAAGTCTGGGCAGAGGGCTTCCGTGGGGCGTCAGCCTGGAAGGCAAGTTTTTAGGGAAAATACTTGATATTTTTGTCTTGGGAATCTTCACATCCCATTATGAACCCGTACGCCTGTATGTATGACCCGGGCAGATGAACAACGAGGAGACGCCTGGGTGCTACGTGTGGACACTACTTACAATATAGGGGCGGGCATACAGATGGGGTCTTGCAGCTGATTGGAGTAGGGCTATGCAGTGGAAAGTGTGGGACAGGAAGTCCCGGTCAGCAGAGCACTGGCAGATTGGATGCTTCCAATACCCTGCCCCCTTGTAGATGGACCGCCAACAGCAGCGCAGCAGAAAAAGAACAATATCTACATGGAAAACGGAAATGGAATAACTGAAACTGGGGGCCAACAGCAGCGACCAATGGAGAGCTGGGATGCTTTTGAAATTTTTGGGAAAACTTAGGTACACTTTAAAGGGAATCGGTCACATACTTTTCGGCCTTATTCAGACGGCTGTAATTCGGCCAGGTTTTCACACCTGGCCGATATACGCTGCTCCTCTCTGCAGGGGGAGGAAGTGGTCCGGGCGAAGTGCACTGAGCTCCCGCCCCCTCGCCACTATTTACAATGGGAGGGGGCGGAACTTAGCTCTGCCCCTGTACCAGCCTTCCCATTGCAAGCAGTGATGAGGCGCAGGGAGGGGAGAGCGCCGGGCACTGCTCCTGTCCTGTCCCACCTCCTCCCGCTGCTGAGAGGAGCAGCGTATAACGGCCGGGCGTGAAAACCCAGACAATATACGCCCATCTGAATAAGGTCTTAGCCCTATAAACTGACCAAATAGTCTGAAAGTAGGTGACCTGCTAAGTCCGGGGATGTAAGGGTTATACTTACCCCCTCCACCATTCCCAAACGCATTGAGTGGCGCACTAAGTACTCCGCCCATTCTGATTTTCTAATGTGTGGACTACTTAGCAGCGCTGCACAATGCGCCGCAGCAGATACCAGCGCCCACCCTGTGGGGAACGCCAGGGGAGGTAAGTATAACACCGGACTCAGCGGGTGCTGAGATGTAGGGCTACAAGTAGGTGACAGGGTCCCTTTAAGCATCACTGGCTTAACGCTAAGCATCTTATAAGACGTGCGCAATGTGGATGTACACAGACTACAGCAGAGATCCACCTGCGATATATTTAGTCGGCATTTTCTTAGCGCACGACGACTAAAATCAGCAGGACATCAAATGCAAAAGATCACCATATGTACCGTATACGTTTGTTGCACTGGAATTATTTTAGGACTGAACAGAATACGAAATCTGGAGGGATTTGTATGTAGTCATGACAGCAAAAGACAAAGATGTGGAAGAGGCAGAATAAAACAAAAAGTTTAATAAGCTTTTCCATGTAAATCTGACCTACTTTATAATGACATTTTATAGTAAATTCGTGAGAATCACCAATGTGTCGGCTACAGGGAAGCAAAAGTCATAATCAACGGTACTTATAAACACTACCACTAACGAGGATGGTCAAAGAAAAACACACAGCTTTACTGCCCTAGGAATAGTGCCACTCTGGTCCAATGGTTGTGTCTGGTATTGCAAGCAGCCCAATTTAATAGAAACCGAAGCCTGCATACTAAGTGGATATCCCCATTAAGGTGACCTGATAACCCACAACGAACAGGAAGAATTATCTGGTTATTGGCCATCATTGTAGGTTTGGGCACTTGGCTGAATATTTCCCATTGAGTTCTGATTAAAAACTCACTCAGATCTCAGCAAAACATCAGTTTATGGTTAAAAGCCGCCTAAAATGGTCACCGCACTTCGAGACAACTTGAGTTAAAGAGGTTTCCTGGGCAAATCCTATTGATGAGCTGTGCTTAGGATAGGTCAGCCATAGTTGATCAGCTTGGGGCTGACTGTTTGTTACCCCGGCCAATCAATTGATCCTCCAGCCCATTTTCAGCACCACAACACACAGGGGTATAGAGTGGAAGCAATTAGCGCTGACAGTCTAGTGGCCAGCACAGGTAACTGCAAGCCGAGGTCTGTGCCTGAAATTATGAGCACCAGCCACTACATTGGGGTCGGAGATAAATGGTTCTGCTCCGTACCCGCCGACGCCCAATCAGCTGAGGTCCCGAGTGGTGGACCCCAACTGATGTACTATTCGTG
This sequence comes from Eleutherodactylus coqui, assembly GCF_035609145.1. Taxonomy (NCBI): domain Eukaryota; kingdom Metazoa; phylum Chordata; class Amphibia; order Anura; family Eleutherodactylidae; genus Eleutherodactylus; species Eleutherodactylus coqui. Next base: position 121,035,747 of record NC_089848.1, read on the forward strand.
ACCTATCCTGAGGCTATTGTCACATGGGTAAACCACCACGTGACCCCTGCGGCCAAAGTAAACAGAAGACAGGAGCGATGGCGGGCAACAGAAATGTAAATACTGCCCTTTTTGTTTTACTACATAGTTCATGCCCCCCACTGCTATCGATGACTTTAATATTGGAAAACCCCTTTAAGGGAAGCCATATAGACCCTGTAGAGTGGGGTCCCCACTTGGGATCCTCCTCTATGAGGCAGAGCAGAGAGTTGTCGTGACTCCAGATCTAGCCGACACAACCCGTCAAAAGCATTACGTGATCGCCCGCTGCAGGATAGGGAATAACTTGCTGATGGGTGGGAGTCTCCCTGACGATCTCAAGAACAAGACGCCCGTGTCCCCTCTCACCTGTCACTGCGGGGATCGCTCCCCCCTGCAGTGACATCAGAATGAATGGAGCGCTAGCCGAACATGGACAGTTGGCGCTTCAATCATTTCAATGAGACTGATGGATACACCCGAGCGCTTGTATCTCAGCAGCCCCACTGAAAGTGAATGTCAGCGCTCCTTTCAGTCTCCTCCTCCCCGAGTGCGGCAACCCTGCGGGGGAACAGGAGTCCCCGCTATGAGATCAGTGGTAGTCTCAGTGGTGAGCCCCCCACCCATCACAAATGTATCTTCTATCCTGTGGATAGTGAATAACTTGTAATCTTGGGACAACCCCTTTAAAAAAAAAACCACAAAAAAGAAAACAGTCGTGTAAACTTTTGGTCAAATCATGAAGAATCCAATAAAACTCCACAAACTTCTGAAAGTTGTAAAAAACAAACTAAACATTTTTAAAAAGTGAATGTTTTTGAAATATTTGTGTGTTTGTCGGAACATCTCGGTAAAGATGGCAAACGTCTAATTAATGCCTGAAACGGTTATGAAGTTCTAGAATCCCTACCAGAGCGTCTGACGGTGAAGCGTTCTCATCACCTGACGTGCAGAGCGGCGCTCCTCGTTGTACCTCCTCGCACATCAAGCCTCGGCGCTTATTAACACCTGTCCAGACGCAGGCTGCACGCTTCCACACGCCCGCTGGAGTTCTGAACTGTAATTAGTCTGGCTGTCAGCGAAGCGCTAATAATATTGCGTTTCGGCCCTTTTATTGCTGTGATGGATTTAATAAGTCGATGCCCTTTTTATCTATTTTTTTGCTTTACGTAGGGGACATAAAAGTAGCTGTTGGCGCCTTCAAAGGAAGTCGTGTTTCTTCTCCATGAAAATAAAACTCAACGTCAAAATGTTTTAGAAGAAGGATTTTCTATTTAAAATGAGCGTTCGTCTGGAAGGCGGCCGTTTATTGTAGCGCAAAACACGCATCTTGGAGGATAAATTAACTATTTGCAGCAAGAAAACACTTTGGAACCGACGGAGTAATGACCACCTCATGGGCGTGAGAGGCTAGACCGATGCATAAAACCTTCTTTCTTAAAGGGGCTGTCCAGTTGTAAACTATTGATGGCCTGTCCTTAGGACAGGACATCAATAGAAGATCGTGGCGGTCTGCTGTCTGGAACCCCCTCTGATCAGTTGTGCATCGGGCAGTGTACTCACCAACTGAGTTAATGTTTGCAAGAAGCAGACAGCTCCATTCTCACTGTAATGGCCAAGCTTAGTATAACAGGCAAGGCTCCCATTCACTTCAATGGGAACCTTGCCTGTAATACCAAGTCTGGCCACTGTAGTGGGAATGAAGCTGTCCGTTTCCAGCAGAAATCAGCAAAATGCACATGCCTACTTGCCTGGCAAACAGCTGATTGGTGTGTGTGTGTGTGTGTGTGTGTGTGTGTGTGTGTGTGTGTGTGTGTGTGGGGGGGGGTTCACACTGTCACACTCTGGAGGTCTTCCCTGTATATTGCAACCAATTCCATGCAGTGCGGCCCCCTGTCTGATGCTTACCAGGCACTATGTTGGTGGTGAGATTTTTTTGTTTTTATTTTCACATTAGTCACATGATGCATCAGAACAGCATTAGCTGAGGCTGTACCATTCTGCTTGCTAGGAGAGGGGTATTTAATGATTACCTTCTATATTCACCTAAGTAAGCTACAGACCATAAGTATACAGTCAGGAGGATAAGCTGTGATCTCCTCTATTATACCTGCCTGATCACCATCAGTAACTGTGACAGGGGTGTCTGTGTCCCCCACTAGGCAGTTTCTGCGGTAGGATACAACAGCATCACACAGTCTGAGAAATTGATTAATTCCACGCAGCATAACCCCAAGTAAATCTGGACTAGCCAGAATTGGGATCACATGACCCATGTAATATAGAATGTTAGGCTCAAAAAAGACATGTGTCCATCCAGTTCACCCATAACCCCCCCCCCCCCCATCCCAACCAATGTTAATCCAGAGGAAGGCAAAGAAAAAACTATGAGGTAAAAGCCAATTTTTCTTTATTTGGTAGGGGCCCAATACCTTCCTTACTCCAGGTCTGGCAATTAGAATAATCCCGGATCACCAAAACTTCTCAAATAATCAGTGACATGACATGTAATATTGTATCACTCAAGAAGGGCGTCCAGGCCCCTCTTGTACTCCATTAGTAACTTCGCCATCTCCACGACCTCAAGCAGAGTTCCATAGTCCCACTGCTCTTACAGTAAAGATCCCCCTTCTGTGCCGATGCAGAAACCTTCTTTCCCCTACATGTAGATGGCGCCCCCTTGTTACAGTCCTGGGTATGATAGATGATGGGAGAGATCTCTGTACTGACCCCTGATATATCTATACATAGTTATTAGAGCGCCCCCTTGTTACAGTCCTGGGTATAATAGATGATGGGAGAGATCTCTGTACTGACCCCTGATATATCTATACATAGTTATTAGAGCGCCCCCTTGTTACAGTCCTGGGTATGATAGATGATGGTAGAGATCTCTGTACTGACCCCTGATATATCTATACATAGTTATTAGAGCGCCCCCTTGTTACAGTCCTGGGTATAATAGATGATGGGAGAGATCTCTGTACTGACCCCTGATATATCTATACATAGTTATTAGAGCGCCCCCTTGTTACAGTCCTGGGTATAATAGATGATGGTAGAGATCTCTGTACTGACCCCTGATATATCTATACATAGTTATTAGAGCGCCCCCTTGTTACAATCCTGGGTATAATAGATGATGGGAGAGATCTTTGTACTGCCCCTGATATATCTATACATAGTTATTAGAGCGCCCCCTTGTTACAATCCTGGGTATAATAGATGATGGTAGAGATCTCTGTACTGACCCCTGATATATCTATACATAGTTATTAGAGCGCCCCCTTGTTACAGTCCTGGGTATAACAGATGATGGGAGATATCTCAGTCCTGACCCCTGATATATTATACATATTTATTAGAGCGCCCCCTTGTTACAGCCCTGGGTATAAATAGATGATGGGAGAGATCTCTGTACTGACCCCTGATATAGCTATACATAGTTATTAGAGCGCCCCCTTGTTACAGTCCTGGGTATGATAGATGATGGGAGAGATCTCTGTACTGACCCCTGATATATTATACATAGTTATTAGAGCGCCCCCTTGTTACAGTCCTGGGTATAACAGATGATGGCAGAGATCTCTCTACTGACCCCTGATATATTATACATCGTTATTAAAGAGGTTGTCACGCGAAAGCAAGTGGGGGTATACACTTCCGTATGGCCATATTAATGCACTTTGTAATATACATCGTGCATTAAATATGAGCCATACGGAAGTTATTCACTTACCTGCTCCGTTGCTGGCGTCCTCGTCTCCATGGTTCCGTCTAAATTCGCTGGCAGCTTGCTTTTTTAGACGCGCTTGCGCAGTCCGGTCTTCTCCTTTCAGCACGAGCCGCTTCAGTGTGCTCCCCGCTACAGCTCTTCTGCGCATGCGCAGACGAGCTGTCACTGCTCGGGAGCGCGCTGGAGCGGCCATTCTGCACCATCCTCTGTTAGAGGAAGGTGCAGAAACTGGAGCTGCCCAGCGGAGAAGCCCAGCCCAGCAGCCCAGCTGTCCCGAGAAGCCGCCCAGGTAAGTGATGGGTCGGGGGGTGATCTTCACTAACAGGTGAAGGTCCCGGGCCACAGCGGTAGGCCCCGGAGCCCAGCGCTAGGTTCCGGAGCCCAGCGCTGGGCTCCGGGGCCTAGCGCTGGGCTCCGGGGCCTTCACCTGGGCTCCGGAACCTAGCGCTGGGCTCCGGGGCCTAGCGCTGGGCCGAGGGGGCCTTCGTCTGTCAGGGTCTAGCGCTGGGGAGCCGGGGCGGTAGCGCTGGGGAGCCGGGTCTAGCGTGGGGGGGCCGGGGGCTGCGCCGGTTACCTGCTGCCTGGCGGTGGGTGACTGGTCGGCCGTGTTCACTCCCGGGGTCCGGTCGGCGGCTGCAGGGCGTCGTGTTGTCATGGCGACACAGCTGGCAGCGTCTTGGGAGCGCGCACGTCGGGCTACAGCAAGCGACGGGAAAAAAGCCGGCGGCCATCTTGGGGAAACTTTTATAAGTTGCTGGAACTGTAAGTACAAACCAGCTAGAAAAGTAATTTACAGGGGGGCTTAGTAATGTATGCTTAATAAGGGGGACTGGGCAAAAAAAAAAAAAATTCACTGCTTCCTCGAGACATCTCCTTTAAGTTTCCCCTCAGCTGTCTTTTTTCTAAACTAAATAATCCCGATTTCGATGCCCTCTTGCGACCACATTCTGTCCTCTGGTGTTCCTTCACATAGTTTTGTATCATATCATGTCCAATGTGACAGCTTCACCTTAAATAATAAAACTATATAAAAGCCTCTCAGTTCCCATTTCCTGTTTTGGTAGATCCTAAAACTAATTGATCCCGTATTTATAGACTTTCAAGTATTCCATCTTGTTAATAAAACTAATTGACGCCTTGGAGTCTCTCGGCGGTACTGCATGCACTGTTTAATCAATAGTGCAGCTTACGCCCCCAGGTTGCTAATTGGATGACTGTCATTACTGCCTGATTGACTGGAACCAAAATATAATACAAAATCTTCATTTTTGTGTCCCTAATCAGTAAAAAGAGAACATCCTGAAATCCTAAAAGTGGAGTGTTCCTGGGCGGCCGCGGTGCGCAGCCTATTATCACGCCGGCTGCTGCCGTGATTTATTAGCTGATGCATCTTTGATGACTGGTAACTCCTATAAAACTGCTTGGGTGCCGACTATTGTGATTAATAATTCCAGAGCATCGAATCTGTCAGGGATTCATGATTGGGAGTAAATTACAGCCGGGAGGGTATGAGACATCCCATAAAGCAGAGGAGGGGTCGGCCGTCGCTTTATCTGGTTTCCATTTATTTCATTTAATTCACATTTTAAATTATCCTAACGAAGAAACGTATCTGAGGCGGGAGGAGCAGAAAATACATAGAAGGCCCAGCCGGCTCGTTAATGGTCTGTTTAAAGATTCGTGAACCACTGTATTTACTTTGAAGGAGGCTGGGAATCATCTTTGGAGGCGCTTTCAAATGGTTCTTGGACATTAAATCTGATCTTTAGGCTAAGCCCACCCCTCGAAGGGCCCGTTTATATTAGAGGGGCGGCCCGGTTGCTGGACAACATTTCCCCTATAGTGCCCATTCTTCCAAAATAACCAGAGGAGCTGCACTTAGCTGTGCCACGGGATTCAGCGCTGTGGCCCCACCGCCCAACCATTGATTGTTGTTGAAGATGACGTCATCGGATATCACATGACTGTTGCAGCATCATCGCCCGTTCTCTTGGCATCAGCACTTGCATGCAGGGCACCATGATGGCAGGAGTTTAGAACACTGATGCTGTAGTGGTCAGGTGACTTCCGGTGACATCATTTGTCAAAAGAGATTTCGGGACCATGGCGGGACTGCAGTGATGGATCAAGTACGACTCCTTTTGTTATTTCAGAACAGTACATTTAACTGGACAACCGTGTTAAAGGGAACGTGTCATCACGTTTGAGCCCCATAAACTACATTATGAGGGGACGGCGAGTCTAAAGAGGTGCAGAGAGCAGGCGGACTATGTAAAAGGGAAAGTAGTTGGGCCTTTCTTGCGCCATTAGGAAAGCCAGCAGAAGGCAACATGCATATTGGAGCAGATGGTGATCGGAAACGGCCGCGGCTGGAAATATAGACCATAACTACGCACACGGCGTGGATAATGGTGGAGCTACGTGGCACAGAGGGTTGTCCATGGAGTAAAAATTGTAGCATAAACCCAATGACTTCTCGTAAAGCAATATGCCAGACAACATTCACCCGGTTCATGCCCTCATGTACTCCGATGCCCCGCAGTCTCTGTTGACTTTCGGGTAGCTTGGCCATGAGGTTGTCCAAGTGCACGACGGCTTTGGCCAATCATTGACATCAGCGGTAACCATGACCGGCCGCAGACGTCACACACTTGGATGGCACGTAACACAGTTATCTAGAAGTGAGTGGAGACCATGTGGATACGATCACCGGAGGGGCCGAAACCGGCGAGTCTGGTTTACAAAAACTGACTGGACTTATGCTAAAGATGTTAATCCCTGGACAACCCTTCTAAAGGGAATCTGTCGGCTTCTCTGAGCACCACGAACTAAACTTATCCAGGGATGTATTCTATTTCCCCTCATCGGTGTTCCCTCGCCGTCGCATTCGTCCAGCGGACTACTTAGGTGCCAGTCCTCTCTATGTAGTCTGATGGGTTCAAGCAGCGGTGGCTTTGACAGTGGGGGATGCTAAGGAGGGTAAGTAGAATAATCACGCCCCCAGAGGAAGTATTTCAGCTCCTACGAGACTATGAGTCAAGTTTATGGGGCTCACGGGGGCAGACAGATTCCCTTTAATCAATATTGGCCCAATGATGACCGCTGATAACGAGCTCGCTGCCTGCCCACATGGCCCTCACACCGACCGACTCAACCTCTACTAGGGGACAAGTGATCATTCATATAATGGTTTGTCGCCCTAGAGTTCCATCGCTGCTGGAGATGTCCTGCCGACCACTAGGATTGGTCACAGAAGGAGGTATTCACACGGGCGAATGAGATATCGGTCCAAGAGACTCGGTTCAACATTATACTCTCTAATCTGCGATTTGTGCCTTTGAGTGCAAAACATTTTGTGAGAAATGCGCCTCACAACTCGCAGGATCTCCACACGTGGGAAAATGGTAAAAATAGTAGAACCGTATGGCACCGGCATGAAACCTTTATTTACACGCTAGTGCCACGGGATTCTTTTTTCCAGTCATAGAAAATAGACAAGGCCTAAACAAGAATCACGCAAAAATAGGGCTGCAGTGACTTTTCTATCTCAGACCATCCGTCCGAGAGAAACATCGCTCATGTGAACTACATCATTGAAATCGATTGGTCATTTTCATGCACAATATATCTGTCAGATCTCATGTGTGAATGAACCCTAAAAGATGCAATCAGCCAATGAAGGAGTGTTTGCTCACTCGTTGGGTGATGGGCAGCACACTCATATCGCCCGATGACTTGGCCAAGGTTCCTACACCAATTACTGGGGCCACATAAAAGGCTATTAAAAGGGGTTGTAGCACAGAATAAGGCATAACTTGAGACCACCATCAATCCTAAGAATGGGGGTCCTGTGTCCCCCATCCTCGTCGCACCCCCGCAGTGAGGAGTAGACTGAATGGAGCGCCGGCTGCACAAGCGCACTAGCACTCTATTCACTTTCAATGGGACTGCAGATACACCATAGCGGCACCTACTCAAGTGTTTCCGCCCACCCAACTGAAATGAATGGCGCGCGGACTGCGTATGCTTGGCTGGCACTGCATTCACAGTGACATCACTGCGGGGGCAGGGGGGGTAAGTGATTCCCGCAGGGACAGTTGGAGCAGGACACAAGAGTCCCATTCACGAGACGGTCGCCGTAGGGGGCAACGTGCTATTGTGGTACAACGCCTTTAATACAGAACAACCACCAGACTGAAATCTGTAGACATCGCGAGCATTCAGCTTTGGAGCCGGCAGAATTCTGAATGCAGCTCTGTAGTATCAAGTATACAAATACAAGATAAATAATGTGCTGTCATTACAGAGCGAGGCCTCATTCACACGGCCATATTACAGCTGTGTTTAGTACCGAGCCGTAATAGGGCTGCCATAGTGATAAATAGGGCCTCTACTACACCTTTATATGCCTCCACTTTCCTACGGAGGTACGTGGCTCGTTCCTTCAGAGGTACAACATGCACTTCCGATTTATGAGCGCTCTATGGTCCTGTAAATCCCTCAGGCTAGTACTCGCTTTTCAAGCTCAGGTTTACGGAGGATCTACTGATAGCAAAGCTGCGCAACGCCTCGTTTCTGTTTCTTATTGGAGTTCATAAAGGGATTTTCCACTTTTTAAGATCCCTTTTTTTGTTAAAAAAAGCCCCTGAAAATAAGCTGATCAAAGGGGGTCCTACGGCTGAGACCCTCAGAGATCAGCTAGAATCTGCAGAGGAATCCAGCAGCAAAGACTCAATTTCCCAGCAGCACCTCCAGAGGAGAAATGTGGAATTACACAAAACAGCAAACGGATATCCAAGGCACCGGGTCTACTTAAAACATAACTTATTTTGTCAGCGCACATAAAAGCAGCAAAAACAGTAACGTTTTTTCCATTGACGCCTTTTCCTAGCTCTTGTGGTCAAACGTTACGGTTTTTGTTGCTTTTGCTTATTAGGATCTTTGAAAAGGATACAACCTCTTAAAGAACCTTCAGCTCAAAGGATTCAAGATTCTCTCCCATCAAGTTCTATAAAGCCCTGCATTCCATAAGACGTCAAATCCTAAAAATGTCGCCTCTCCAGAGCGGTAAAAGCGCGAAGCAGCTGGTTACATATTTTCAGGCGATATCTGCTCCAAGTTCCTTCGCCGTGCGCAATTAACTAACAACCTCTGAAACTAAATCAGGCTGACGCAGGGCGGGCTGTCTAGTTGAGTTGAGGATAAATTGATTATGTATTCCTATGTACACTTGTTGGCATGTGTCCACATCCAGCGTGGAGTAAATATTTAGCTGGACCCCCTGGGGACGAATTGCCAATATGTTATTGCCTGAACATAGCAGTTGGCAAACTGCAGAGGTAGAAGAAGAAGCCACGAAACACAGAGTCAGTATTTCACTTGAATGCTAAATACGTGTCGCCTTAACCCCTTCATTAATGTGCATTTTGGCATTTAAAAGATGGCCATTTCATACAATCCGCTTGTTAGGCAGGATGTCCCACTGCAACCATCCCCAACAACATGGGAGGATAGGACTGCTCAGGTTTACTGCAGCGCCTCCGCAGAGGACATAAAGCATTACACAATGCCTCCTCACATCCATGGACTGCCCTTGGAACACACAGACATGCTGAGTCTGATCTCCACTCTGGATACTGAAAGGGCGACCCCTTTAAGGACTCAAAATTTAGAAATAAAAGGTCTAAGTGCAAAAATTAAAAATAAAACAACTTTGCAAAGAGTCTTAACTAAAAATGTTATCGAAAGGTTTTGTGCTTACAGTTCCTATGGAGATACAACAAAAGCAAAGCCATAGCACCTTCATTACGATGCCTGTATACCATGGCTGTGACAATACGGAACAGGCACAAGGTTCTTAGGGTGTATTTCGATCATGAGGGCTCATCCACCACGTCTGGGCGACCTTTACCTTCGGGCGGGTTCCTAACACTAACATCTCTCTCTTTGGGCATAAGCCTCAATGGGTTTAGGAAAAGCAGGTCAGCATTCAATACTGTCTAATTAAAGGGGCTGGGACTTTTGCCATGTACTCCATTCACTGATCTGTCCCAGGGCCTTTAAAGGGGTATTCTGGTCTACTGTAACCAATGACCTATCCCCTGGATAGGTCATCAGGAATTGAAGGATGGGAGTGTGCTGCTCGGGACCCCCATCCATCAGCTCACTGTGCGTCTCACTGCACTCATCATTACAGGTCAGAGGAAGCAGAGCCGGCATCACTTCCAATGACATCAGTGGGGATGCCATACTCCTTCCTGCTCCTCTTATGGTCGGGATGTAGGGTCCTGTCCAGAGCAGGACATATAGGGGCAGTGTGGCGCTCGCATCGATTTCAATGAGAGTGAATCCAGCACTCTACCTGCTTCCACTGATGAGGATGTCTCTTCCGCTGAAGAGTGTAGCAGGCCGGATGATCAGCTCATGGACGGGGTCCCGAATGGCGGACCCCCCGTCCACCAACTACAGTACTAAGACCTACCCAGGGGATATAACATCAGTTCAAAAAGAAGACCGGAATACCCCTTTATTTAGACTATGTAGCCTGGTTTCCTGCATTGAGTCTTATGCTCAAAGAGAGGTGTCTGTTAGTGTCAGGGACCAGTCCGAGGGCAAATGGTCAAAATATGCACCAAGAACCCTTACGTTTTTTTGGAGTTAGTATATATAACAGTTATGCATTTTTAATCAGATAATGATTGTGTAGGACTGGTGTTTTCATGTGTCCTACCTTGCACGATTCCTAGGATGCCTATGTGTTTCCATGGTTACAGACTACAAACAAACCCTGTGTAGTCTGATCCTGCAGTTTGGTTTTCTGTTTTGTCTCATTACTAATTTACATTCGGTAAGTTAACAAAGGCTATGCTTGTTTGTTAGAAGCAGGGCACTTATGGAAGGGAGTAGAGTTGTATGTTCAGCCTATATAGGGTTTGTTTGTAGTCTGTAACCATGGGTCTCCATAGGAGCTGTAGGTATAGAACAACTGGGGTTTTTTTCATTACCACTACCAGCAAAGTTGTTTCATTTTCCATGTTAGATGCATCCAAATCATAAAAAATGTGTATATATATGGTGCTTGGTCCCTAAAGGGTTAATGCCCACCCGCCTCTGTTGTCCAGTAGACAAATATAAGAAAGAAGCTACTTCCCCTGCTTGGAAGAATCTCATCGGAGGTCTAGATTGTTACAGGACGGTCCACCGGGAAACAATAAATCCTAGTTCCTAACAACTGTTGACTTTTCCATCATGGTGCGGGCGCCAAGTAGGAAGAAGGTCAGGCAAGGAGACAAGAGTCGTTAAGAGATTGTTGTCCGGCTGCTGTTGGACTTGTCAGTATTCCGCACGTAATCTGTTTCCTTTATGACTCTCTCAATAATATTCAGATTCCACCAATTCATCTACTTCCCCAGAAATTTAAATCAAATTGACATGAAATAATGATGGATAACGACTCGTTCCGGACAATGAGACGACAGCAGCAGAAGATTTTTTATTTTTTTCTCGTCTCCCTCAACCAGAGACCACAAAGACGGATTGTCTCTTCAGAACAGATAGGAGAGCAAGATTAATACAAAAAATGTACCAAGGCATCAATCTTCTTTAGCGGTGTCAGGATACAAGCAGAGATCTGGAACTGCCGCTCTACAGAGTCTTTAGATACGGCGATAAACAAGGATTAATTCATCAGGTCATTGTGCCCGAGTCACAACCTGCCGGCAATATTAACACACAGACATCGGATCGAGTCATAGGGTCATCACAATCACAGCAGCTTCCAAAAGGATATCCTACCTACATGGTTTTTCAGGGCGACGCATGAAGTGAAACACTTTCATTTTCCTTCTTCAGGACTTTAACTGGGGGAATTTTATGATTTTCGCTCCAAATTAACCATTACCGGCTAGTTTTCCCTAAAAGAGATTGTCCGATTATAAATTAACTTTTTAAAATTAGAGCCAAATTAAAGTGATCCGATATTGCAGCCCTACAATCCTAAAGGTCTATGTTGACAGCCAAAATCAGGTGACCGCTGCCAGCCAATCAGATGCTGCAGTGTCCTTGCGCGCTCCCCTGGCATCAGCTCACATCTTGGGTGCCATGAGGTCAGGAATTTGTAACGGGAGAATCGCGGGGCTGCGTACAGGCGAGTACCCTATGCTTTATTTTTTTTGTTCATTTGTCTCAAATTTAAAAAAATGAATTTGTAACTGGACAACCCCTTTAAGCCGCTCCCTTAATGTTCAGGAAGCAGTGATATGCAGAGTTGTTTGAAACGTTTAGCTCCTGTACCCATAGGGCTCCCTCCTTGTCAGCACAGGGGCAGTATACAGCTCTACAGTGTAAGAAGCATTACCTACACATCTCCCCATATCTCAGCATCAGGTTAGGAGGGAGAAGTTGGAGTTAATGAGCCAGAATGCAAAGCCGCAAGAGAAAAACAAAAGTGTAAAAAAATAAAAATAAGCAAACAAAAATGTATTCTGCACTTTATACAACTAGAAGCAGAAATGAGAAGTGGCGGCACTTTGCTGTCACCACAGCGGCGCACAACGTGGGTAGGCACGTCACTTTCCCAGCTGTTAATTAATTTCACATGTAAATAGCCTTCAAAAATATCTGTCTAAACTGACTGAAAAAAAGACACAAACCTCGGGGCGGTGGGCCGATATTAATAGGATTAATTAGTACTCAGGCTGTCAGCTGTAATTCACAAGTGAAGAAATACAGGAAAATTCCTTTAATACGCCACAAAATATTAATTTCTGTAATGTAGCCTTGTGATTCCGAGTACTAAGAGCAGACCGAGCCAAGCTGAGGGAAATAGTGTCACTTGTGTACTTCGGCTTGGTTTTATACAGGGTTTGTTTTGACTGGTAATTTGCATTGGAGAATTCAACGGATGTCAAAATTGATTAACAAAAGTAAAACTACACAAATTTAAAGACTACGGAAGCCTTTGTGCATGAAAGAACACACATACCTTACCAATTCCCTTCCAGAAAAAATAATTCACATCTGCTTTTGCATTGATTTTTCCTTCTCATGCATTTAAAAATCATTATACTTGATTTGCAGGCTCTCCTACATTCAGGTTTCTGGCTGGGGAGGGAGTGGGGGGTGGGGTAGGCATTCCCAGCACTGATGAGCTGGTCTCTCTCATGAATGTGCACAAGCTCAGCTCCCTTTCCTTTTTTAGAGGCTGTGTAGCATAACCACGCCCCTGCAATACTACACAGCTATTTCTCATACTCTTTCTGCAAACATGTACTTTGTGGCCAAAAGAGGTCTCTCACTATGATAACAAAAGAAGTTTGCAAGCCGTACACCAATTAGTGCTTTGAGCGACACACCCTAGGACCGTATAACTCCGAGGAATTATAGCAGCACATGTGCAAAATTTCAGGCAGGCTTGGGATTGTGGTGAGGTCACAATGTCAAGCACGCGCTGTTATGTTATACAGTCCATGATGATTGTCAATCAAGCCAGATTGGGCGGGATTCTCTCAGCAGCGTCTACAACTCTTAAACCACAAAGAGCATATGGTGCACGGAGGCATTGAAGTTTGTTTTTATCATAATGAGGGAACCCTTTGAGCTACTATAGACATCTTTGCAGAACAGGAGAGAGCAGTAGTCAGGTCCTGAGGGTGGTTTGTTGGGTTCCCTTAGAAGGGATGTTGCCAAGAGCACAACAGCCATTTACTTGCCTTATTAGAGCATCTACACATATAACATCATAGTGGGGATCCCCTGCTCAGACCCCTCCTTTATAACCCAGAATGGAGAGCCACTCAACAAGAGCAGTTTCCGTTCTGGATATGAATGACCGCCCTAATACTACATTTCTGCTGCAGTGGCCATGGACGGAGAAACGTGTGGGTAGCTGCGGATTCCCTCCACAAAATCAGACGTCTGCAAGGGGTGTTGGAAGGAGGACCGGGGCGCTCAACTGGTCCCCAGCCCCGGATTTTGGAAGGGATTGTGCAAGTTAGCCCTTTTATGGAGTTATCTTGTTTAGTCGTCCTCTTAGTATAAATTTTGTCACAGTGAGGGTTCTCAAGTAATCTCTAAAACGTAACTTTTAATTACAATGACTGTAATTAAAAGTTACGTTTTAGAGATTACTTGAGAACCCTCACTGTGACGAAGTTAATATATACCCAGGTGTTCCCCCTGCTATTGTGAAACCTCCTCTTAGTATATACACTAACATGCCAAATATCATGGGACAAGAACTAATATTGTGTGGGACCCCCTTTAGTCTGGCAAAATGTAGCAAATGGGTGTGGCATCGATTTCACAAATGTACAGAAGACATCTGGGGAACATTGACAATGTCATCTGGACAGTCACCCACAGCGCCTTGTTACCGATATGTACAGGATCTTGCGTGTGAATAGACCTCTCTACCACATCCCATAAAAGCTTCATTAGGCTCACGTTGGGCGACTGTGCAGACTACACTATTCATAGGAACTCTCCAGAATGCTCCTCAAACTAGTTTTGAACTGTGGCCCGACGGCGTGGTGCATTATCCTACAGGAATATCCCGTCATTGTAGGGGTACATGAAGTCCATGAAGGGCTGAACAATGGTCAAAAAGCAGTGAAATGTAGTATGGAACCAGTCAATGATGTGTTTTAGGCAGACCACTTGGTCCAACCCATGCCATGTTGACAATTGAGGTCCATGGCTTCATGGGGTCTGCACTGCAGAAACCCAACCATCAGCATAAAACAATTCGTACCATGACTCACTGGACTACGCCCCATGTTGCAAGTCCTCTAGGGTCCAGTTAGCAACCTCACAAGCCCAGTATTTGCTCCTCCATTTGGCTGTCTGCATGCTGAGGGAAGTAGTGCTTTTACCTGCCCTTCTATTTTGCATTAGTACATCCACCTTTCCGATTGTTACCTTGGATCTGACAAGGGGGAGGGGGCTTCAATAGGCCCTCCCCTTTGCAAGTAAGCACTGTGATTTTTATCATTTATACACAGATAGACTCTTTGAGCAAGGTGGTATTATTCATTTGTAGTTGGTCCACGAGCCCCGGTGAGCCGCTGCCTCTGGTGTCATGGTGCTAGGAGGCTCTCTGGTGGGTCTTCTGCTCCCGTCTTCCGTTGAAGCTAAAGAACGCTGCACTGACTTGTGGGATATGCGCATGGGGCTGTGAGTTCTGCCTGAGTTACTTGTCTGTTCGCATGAGCAATTCTAGTCAGACGCCGGCAGTAACGATCGTTAAGCCGTAAGCAGCCACTGTGGGTGGTAATGCCTTCCATGATGTTCTATCACCACTTCATATTGAATTTACATACTGCTATCCCATGACTTTTGGCATATCAGTGTATAGCGCAAACCAAGTGGTTTAGCAAACCGCTATACGGTTTCTGGCTACACCACCACCCGAACGTGTGTAACACATGTAGATTGGACTACTACGACCCTCCACCCTTCTAGTAGACAGAACACGCTTTGCCCCATACCGCTCGAACATCAGACGAGCGGCAGTGTGTCCGAGCCCATTAATGAACACTCCAGCACTCCCCATGCCAAGGCGATTTAAGAATCATCTCTAAAAATAGCCGTTTCCTTTCTTCGCATCTCCCTCTTTTAAAATCAATAATCCCGTAGAACTCCTCGGGGCCGTCAGCCGGGCCAACATCTACAGCTTCATCTCGCGCGGATGATTTTGTTGCATGAAAGCGACGAATTTAGCATGAGGTTACCGACTTGTGAGAGGATTAGAGGAGCGTCTCGTCAGCCTGCTGATTTGCTTAATGAGAAGCTTGGTACTGTGACTCCAGGTAGTCGTTGATGAGAATTAAGGGTCACGTTAGAAGACCGCACATGAAAAAGACTTTCCCCCGTACTTCACTGAACTTTTTTTTCCATCTTGTGAACTGCAGCTTTGCCTGGATAATAAATTCTACACCCCCTGATCAAAGAGCAATTAGCAATCATTAACTACAAAGTCCCGGAATGCACACGCAGGCAAAGTTCCTCCAGCATAGAACAACGCGGCGGCACCGAGCCCTTCATTTACCGTCTGGGACACAACTGCTAACGATACTAAATCACATCATGGAATTGTATTGAAGCGCTGCCTGGGATATGGTTTTAGGGAAAGCGGGGCTCCGAGAGCGGGAGAGTTGTGTTCCTTCCTGTCCGTGGAGAGGAGGTGGTGCCGAAATAAAATCTGTAGGACAGCAGGGATTATTAACCCCGTAGGCTGGGTTCACACAGGGCGGATTTGCTGCAGAAATTCCGTGCGGCATTTCACCGCGGCAAATCCGCATGTGGCCGCTAATCTCGGGATTAGCCAGGCATGTGGACGAGATTTCTCAGAAATCTCGTCCACACAAGACGGCAAATCCACTGCGGTTAATCCAGCAGAAACCGCCGCTACGGAACGGATTTGACAACCGCAGCATGCTCATCTTTTTTTCTGCTGCGGCCACGCTCTCCTTTATGTGAGCGCCAGCCGCAGCGGAAGAGCGAGTGGCCGGGCCGCTTCAAAACCGCCGCGGGTTTTGAAGCAGCGGTTTTCCCGGTGGAAATGTTGCGTTTTTTTGCTGCGGCCAAACCGCGACATTTTACGTCAGGAATCCGCCCCGTGTGACCGTGGCCTTCAGAGCACAGCCATTTTTCCCGGATTTTTTGGTTTCTCCCGCCCCACAGTTTTTCTGTCTAGGCTTGTGATTTGCGGTACAAGTTGCATTTTTCAGCGGTGCTATTTAAACGTACCATAAAATGTACTGAAAAACTTTATAAAGTTCTACGGTGGAGAGAAATGGTACAGAAACACAATTGTGCCATCTTTTTTGGGGGTGGTTTTTATGTGGCAAAAATGCTGATAGTGAATGTATTTATGTATTTTACTGCTACAAAGAAATAAAAAAGTTAAAGAAAAATAAATACTTTGCCGGCATCGGTTTTGTAATTCTTTTTCCGCCAATGTTACGGCTCGTTTTTGGAGGCATGGCCGGAGGTTTCTATTGCTACCGTTTAGCTGTACACACGACTATTTGATTGCTGTTCATTACATCTTGTCTTGGAGACAGGGTGACCAAAAAAAGCCTAATTCGGTCACGGTGTATTTTTTTCTGGACAACGGCTCCTCAGTGCGATTGGAGTCGACACTGTAATGGAACGCATCGCTCCTATTGATCTCTGACCACCTGATGTGGACATCTGCCTCTGCCGCACTGACAGTAGACCGGAGGATCAGCTGATCACAGGGATCCCGAGGGGCAGAGCCTCACCAATCAACTATTAATGCCTTATCCTGAGGATAGGTCATCAATAGTAAATGCCTAGAATACCACTTTAAGGTTTCGCTGCCCTTCTATAACAGATGGCCGTAGCCAAGTACCCCCCCCCCCCATGTCTTCTCTCTTATCTTATTAGAGCTTATGTTTTATGTGACAGCTACGACTTTTAATCTCCTAGATAACCCCCTCTATGATATCTGTATGCCCTCATAGGGCGGATGTGAAGGGGTCATCATAAAGACAAACTTTAATGCCAGCAAGAAAGTCTATGGATAATAAAAGAATACTTCTCATTGTAAAACAACACAAGCGACTCACTATTTGTAGGTTTCAGAGCGAATGTACTCAAAGACGTGAGACACTCCGAGCTGGAACTGATCAGCAATCGGGGTGACCCAGGGGTTGTTCTCAGCTTTGAAGACTTGTTTTTGACCAGTGAGATCCAAATTTCCTAGAGGGAAAAAAAAAAAAGGATGCGTTAGCGGTAGACACTGCCTGCGGCATTATACTCCTAGGAGCCGTCCAAGAACAGGTCATCCAAGTGAAAGAAACCTGTAAGAAAGAGGAAGAAAAAGACAGACTGTCAAACATTCTGCCCCTCCTCCAGACTGACGGCCATAATGGGTCCGGTGCCGAATACACACAGGGGTCCCAAAGGATATACACTATCCAACCAAAAGTATTTGAACCCCCCCCCCCCCCATCAGTAGAATGTATCGTGTCTTATTAGCATGTCACAAGCCCTGAAACATGCTACATAAGACACCGACCCTTGGAGGTGTCAGCCATAGCTTGTGATGGGAACTACACACTTTTGGATATACGGGTTATGCCGCTGCACACAAGCTGTCCATCATGAAGAGCAATGCATCGGCCATCTACAGTGGTGCAAGGAGCGCCGTCATTGGACAGTTGAGCCATGGAAGAACGTTCTATGGAGCGATGAATTATGTTACTCCATCTTCACATCATTTGGATTTACCGGGGTGTGGAGGATCCTGGGGAACGCCTTCTGTCAGAGTGGGTTGTGCCAACAGTTAAGTCCAGCGGAGGGTCCGTTATGGTCTGGGGATGTCTTACGTGGCATGGTCTTGGTTGGTTGTAGTGACAAGGACCATGAACACGGAGGTGACCCTGACATTCTAGACAGCTTAGCTACTGAACCAGGTACTGCCGCTATGAAATGTAGGGTGCAGAACAGGTAACAGCGAAGATGCCCACCCAAGTGCCGGGCCTCAAACTGTGGGGGTCCCAAGTGGCGGACTCCCAGCGATCTGCTATTGATGACCTATGGTGAGGAAAACTCCTTCATAACCCAATACAGATGTAATCTGGTATTTTATATGCAATTTCTATTTATTTTGGACCCCAAATCAAATCTCTCCGTGGACGGTCTAAAAACTAAATCTGAGATCAATTATAATTTACTTTATAGTTTCTTCGCAACTCATTTAATGTAAAAACCCCAAACTCCTTTTGTCAGTAGAAATGCTCAATAAGTAGCAGCCGGGTGCGAAGTAACAGATGTGCATTAATGCATGCAGGCTTCCCACGCATGCTACAAGCGTCCCCGCTCTGCAGGCAGCGGCAGCAACGTGTAGCACGCACAGTCAGCTAGATGCACACACCTGACTCACTGCTTCTCTACAGCTTCCTACTTCCACATTCGCCTAGGCAGAGCCTTCAACACAAAACTTTAGGGACCTTCGCTAAAAGTTTTTGGGTTAGGATGTTGCTTTTTATTCCACATGCAGTTTCTTTTATTATTAACTCTTTCATGACCACTGGCCATTGATCACTTTTATTTTCCAGTGACGCCTCTACAGGGGGGCTTATTTTCCAGTGACGCCTCTACAGGGGGGCTTATTTTCTGGAGGACGAGTTGGATTTTTCAACAATACCCTTCAATGTACCATAAAATGTACTGGCAAGCTTTTTGCTCATTTTTTTCCCCTGAGACGAGGTGTTTGTTTGTGATGACGTTCACCGTGTAGGATTAATAATGTACTATACTAATAAATTGGACCTTCACAGATACGACGACGGGAAAAGAGGATTTTTTTTTAACTTTTAATTATTCTTAAAAGAAAAAAAAATATTTAAAAAAAAATCTTAAAAAAAAAAAGAAGTGAAATTAAGTCTCCATAGGGGATTTGAACCTGCAATCGTTTGATCGTTTATACAGTAGAATGCAATACTATGGTACTTCATTATACGGTATTTTCACAGGCCTCCTATTAAAGAGGTTGTACCACATTTACAAGGTATTACCTGTCCACAGGGTAAGAGATGACTTGCTGATCAGTGGGGTTCTCACTGCTAAGACCCCTGCTGATCCCATGTTCCCTGCCCTCATCACTGTGGGGTTACTGCACCGCCTGCAGTGATGAGAAGACTGAATGGAGCACTGGTTCTGTAAGTGCACTCACACTCCATTCACTTTCAGTGGGCCTGTGGAGATAGCCAAGCGGCACAAAACTCGAGTATTTCTATCAGGCCCATTAAAATAAAGTTTGTGTTAACAAGAGCCTGTAAAATAGAGAGGACTCATTAACTTCTATGTGAGTGTTGTGAGCAGACTCCGTGACCTGTGCAGAGACCACTGTGCAGGGAGGAGGAGGTGGTGAGCTGTGACATCACACACTGTGCACGGGGGATTCTGTGTTATCCTCACAAAATACTGTAGCAACTTTATTAAAGACACCAGTCCTTTTATGATTGGAGCTTCCCTGGATGGAAATTAGACCCATGACCCCGGAGCGCAGCATAAAATTAAGTGACAAACTTTCTGCGGACTGGTTTTAGTGTGAACTAGATGGGAGAATCCAGCAATACAGACGAGCCGGGCCAGGAGTTACACGGCCAACGTTGTGGGGTTTTCTCATGCAACAGTGACAAGAAGAGAAAGCTAAGATTAGGGAAAAACATCCAGTGAAAAGGGGTCCTGTGGATGGAAACAACCGGTCAATGAAAGGGGTCAGAGGAGGATGTCAGGACTCGCTCTGATGAACAGAAACTGCACAGTCCAGAAGACTGCAGTCACATACCCGGGCAGTTGGTCCATGACCGACCGTGTCTTTAAGAGAAACAGAAAGGCGAGACTCCAGCGGGCAAAAGAGCGCACAAATTGTATCACTGAGCAGCTAAAAACGCATTGCCTGGTCAGATGAATGCAGAGTTTTGTTGGTCTTAGCTGATTGGAAAATCTGAATTTGGCGCAAGCAGCACGAATCGATGACCCCTTCCTGTCAGCTGGTCAGAGCATGTCAACTGCAAGAAGCTTCCTGTCCGCAGGGGCCGATATTCCTATAGAACGATTTAATCAATCTACACCACGATGGATTGCTGCAGTTCTGAAGGCGAAAGGAGGTCCAAAGCGCCACTAGATGGGGGACTAAGTGTACATATGGGTGTCACCTCTCAGAGTAATCCGGAGGATCATGAGGTGACTGCTGAAAAGATCTCTCTACAGAACAGGAAGTCTCGGAGTATTCTGTGGCTCGGTGGGCAGAGTGAGAACGGCAAGATTTCAGGATTTTTTTTTCTTAAATAAATGCACCGAAATGAAAAATAAGAAAAACATTTTTAAGAGTTTTACAACTTAATTTGAACAGGAGTTCATTTTCTCCTCACGCTTCCCATCTGCAATTAATGGATTCAATGAATTCACCTGGTCAGGAGTCACAATTTATATTTTTGCATGAATCATAAAATCAAATGGGCAATGGGCATACTGTTCTGGTGCATTGCGCTGCCATTGGTGACATGGGATGACTGTGACCCGGCTGGAATGGTACATATTCAGCCTCTTGGTGAACTACAAGTCTAAGCATGCCGCGCAGCTACTTTGTGTGGTTGCTGAGACTGCAGACTAAAGTTATATGGAGCAAAAAATGATTATCCTTATATTGGCCTTGCCCCTCTAGTGAATACCATTATTATATTACCTGCTCCCCCTCTAGTATATAGCATTATACGTCCCCTTCCCCTCTAGTATATAGCTTTATACCGTCCCCTTCCCCTCTAGTATATAGCTTTATACCGTCCCCTCCCCCTCTAGTATATAGCTTTATACGTCCCCTCCCCCTCTAGTATATAGCATTATACCGTCCCCTCCCCCTCTAGTATATAGCATTATACCGTCCCCTCGCCCTATAGTATATAGCATTATACGTCCCCTTCCCCTCTAGTATATAGCATTATACCGTCCCCTCCCCCTCTAGTATATAGCATTATACCGTCCCCTCCCCCTCTAGTATATAGCATTATACCGTCCCCTCCCCCTCTAGTATATAGCTTTATACCGTCCCCTTCCCCTCTAGTATATAGCTTTATACGTCCCCTCCCCCTCTAGTATATAGCATTATACCGTCCCCTCCCCCTCTAGTATATAGCATTATACCGTCCCCTCGCCCTATAGTATATAGCATTATGTCGTCCCCTGCCCCTCTAGTATATAGCATTATACCGTCCCCTCCCCCTCTAGTATATAGCATTATACAGTCCCCTCCCCCTCTAGTATATAGCATTATACAGTCCCCTCCCCATCTAGTATATAGCATTATGCCGTCCCCTCCCCCTCTAGTATATAGCATTATGCCGTCCCCTCCCCCTCTAGTATATTGCATTATCTTGTCCTGTTGCCCTCTAGTATATAGCATTATTCCGGCCCCTCCCCCTCAAGTCTATAGCATTATTTCGGCCCCTCCCCCTCAAGTATATAGCATTATCCCGGCCCTCGCCCTCAAGTATATAGCATTATCCTGTCCCCTCCCCCATAGCATAATAATAATAATCTTTTTTTGTATAGCGCCAACATATTCCGCAGCGCTTACATAGACAGGGGAAATACAGAAAGACAAAAGTCCAAAAATTACAGAACCACGGTTACATAGTAATCAGCTGATGGGAGCAGTAGGGGTGAGGGTCCTGCTCCAACGAGCTTACATACTACAAGTAATGGGGTGATATAGAAGGTAAAGGGGCTGGAGCTGGGCACGGTATGGCGAGGTGGAGAGTGAGGGATGCTATACACATAGACAATAGTCAGACATAAGCCGTATAGTTGCTGAATCGGTGTGGCTGCAGGGGCGGTTGATTACGGCTAGCAGGGATTGCAGTCAGTAGGTCAGGGAGCATGTTATCAGGGGGAGTACAGAGGGGTTTGGTTTAGGGGATGTGGTATGCCTCCCTGACGAGGTGCATGTTTAGAGCACGCCTGAAGTTTTTTGAGTCCTGGATTGCCCGGGTATCCTTTGGTAGTGCGTTCCAGAGGACCGGAGCTGCTCTGGAGAAGTCTTGGAGACGGGAATGAGAAGTTAGAATCAGAGGGGTGCGCAGTCTAGTTTCATTATGGTGCCGCCACACACTGAGATGGAGATGTCAGGATGCGGGCGGTTAATGGAGGTTGGAAACACCAGTAGGTCAGTTTTTGAGAGGTTTGCTTTTAGGTAGAGAGAGGACATAGTGTTAGAGACGGCGGACAGACAGTCGGTGGCATTCTGGAGGAAAGGTGCAAAGATGTGATGGGAAGAGGTGTATAGCTGGGTGTCGTCAGCGTAGAGGTGGCATTGGAGGCCAAATCTCCTGATGGTTTGTCCAATAGGGGCTGTGTAGATGGAGAAGAGGAGGGGGCCGAGGACCGAGCCCTGGGGCACCCTAACAGCACGGAGAAGAGGAGGGAAGGTACAGCCAGCAATGGAGTCACTGAAGGTGCTCTCAGATAGGTAGGAGGAGAACCAGGAGAGAGCAGAGTCCTTTAGGCCGATGGAGCGAAGCATACTGAGGAGGAGTTCATGATCAACAGTGTTGAATGCTGCGGAAAGATCAAGGAGGATCAATAGGGAGTAATTGCTTCTCGATTTGGCTATCAGGAGGTCATTTGATACCCTTGTAAGGGCAGTTTCTATCGAGTGTTGGTGTCGAAAGCTAGACTGTAAGGGGTTTAGGAGAGACTTTTCTGATAGATAGCTTACAAGGCGGGAGTAAATAAGGTGTTCTAGTAGTTTGGAGATGAAGGGGAGGTTAGAGATGGGTCAGCAGTTGGCAAACATCAGTCGGGTCAAGAGTCGGCTTCTTTAGCAGTGGGGATATGATGGCATTTTTGAAAGAAGAGGGAAAGATGCCAGAGGTCAGAGAGAGGTTGGATATAGTGGCGAGATGGGAGATAACCACCAAGGAGAGGGATCGGAGGAGGTGTGAGGGGAGAGGGTCATTAGCGCAGGTGGTGGGGCGAGCGGAGGAGAGCAGTCTGGAGACTTCTTCCTCTGTCGTTGGTCTGAGTACAGACAGTGAGCAGGAGCTAGATGCAGTGCTGACAAGACTAGGGTCAGGGCTAGCCCAGGGTTGGGAAGTTATTTCCTGACGTATATCATCAATTTTCTTTTTGAAGTAGGCAGCCAGCTCTTCAGCACTGAGATCCGTCACCGGGGGCTGCGGTTTAGGGCTGAGAAGGGAGTGAAAAGCGCCAAACAGCCGTTTAGGGTTGTGAGATAGTGAGGAGACGATAGAGGTGAAGTAGATTTGTTTGGCGCAGTGGAGGGCGAGGTTGTAGGTTCTGAGCATGAATTTGTAGTGGAGGAAGTCTTCCTTGCGACTTCCTCCACAGCCGTTCAGCACTTCTAGAGCACTGCCGGATGAAACGTGTTTGAGGCATAAGCCAGGGTTGCCGCGTTCTACATCAGATGGCTCGGGTCCTGGGGAGCACCGCTTCATCCAGGGCATGTTTGAGAGGGGTGTTGTAGTGTGCGGCAGCCAGGTTGGGGCAGGAGAGGAGAGAGGTAGGGGACAGAGAGGACTGTAGGGACCCAGCAAAGTCCTGGGTGTGAATGGCCTTCAGGTTCCCGTAGGTACGGTAAGTAGGTGGGTCTGGAGAGATTTTAGGGAGCGTGACAGAGAAAGAGAGGAAGTTATGGTCTGAGGGCGGGAGAGGGGGGTTAGTGAAGTTGGAAGCAGAGCAGAGACGGAGGAAGACCAGATCAAGAGTATTGCCATCCCTGTGAGTGGGAGAGGCTGTGAGTTGAGAGAGACCAAGGGAGGAGGTGAGTGAAAGAAGCTGAGAGGCAGATGGGGAGTTGGGGTCATTAGTGGGGATGTTAAAATCACCTAAGATAAGGGTTGGAATTTCGCAGGATAGGAAATGGGAGAGCCAGGCAACAAAGTGGTCCAAATACAGGCGAGGAGCACCTGGGGGCGGTAGATATATGCCACTCACATGGACAGCGGACGGAAAAGCCGTAGCGTGTTATATAGTGTCCCCTCCCCATCTAGTATATAGCATTATACTGTCCCCTCTCCCTCTAGTATAATGCAATATGTAGTTCCCCTGTATATTATATATAAAAAGCAGAACAGTCCCTTTTCGAAGCAAGAGTGATCATAAATGGCCTCCAAGGGACAATTCTGAGTATATATTATGGAAGGCAAACAATCCTCTTCTATAAAAGAATTTGCCTCCCGGTAGTTTATTTTTTACTTTGTGCTGCAAAAAGAAAAATCGAGATTAAAAAATAAATAAATAAATAAAAATAAATTGAGAAACGCTTGATAACGCCCGCAGATCTTCCGGTACAGCGTCTCAGTGGAACCTGCCCCTCTAACAGGTCGGCCATTTGTGCTGCTGTCCACTTCATACTAATTCACTAACAAGAAGTTGCTCCTATTGTCTGACATGTTGGCTATACTGAAGCTACAGCCCAGTCACTGTTTCTACAAGCCTGCTAGCTCACATTAAATCCCCCTCTCCCCTCCAACACTTCAAAGACTGCTTTTCTGAATCTGTGCCAATGCTGCTGTGATCACAGGACTTCGGTAGCTAACAAGTTTCTTCTACACACAGCTTGGTTTTTTCTTCTTTTTTTATGGAAAAAAAATGTATTTTTCATGTTTTTTACCACTAGGGCATCTAAATTTGCAGTCACCTCTATAATACACTATGTATTATGCCTGCAGGGGCATTATTTGACATGGCAGGCCTGATGGTCCCCAGCTGCAATGGCAATTCATTAGTACACCGCAACAGTGTCAATGAGCAGCTTCCCTCTGTCAGACAACTTCGGTGCATTGAAAAAAGAAGCAAGCGGCAGCATAATTTGGTGCAAAGATAGGCAAGAGTTTTTATTCCTCCATGCCAAAAAAATACAAGATGCTGCGTCTCAGTGTAAACGGTCTTTGGCAAGCTCGACAAAGCCCAGTCCACTTATCCAACGTCTAAGTCAACCTCTAAACCATTAAAGGGGTTGTCTGCTATAGAAAACCCATTTTTAAATAATCTATTGAGAAACTTTAAGATGGGGCTTCACTGTTGAAGACTATTTGCTAGTGCAGAGTGCAGGTACAAAAAGCGTTCCTCACCCTGAACCCATTACATAGCCAGCCCACTGACCTTAAAAGGGTTTTTCCAGAACTTTACTATTGATGACTTGTCCTCAGAACAGGTCATCATCATTCGATCAGTTTGGGGTCAGCTGATATCAGCCTAGCTGTCCTTACAGAGAGTCCTGGAAGCAGACAGCTCTGTGCATAGCGCAGTGCCCTGAGTTGGTATTGCAGGTGCAGCTCCTATTGAAACAGCTTCCATTGAATCTTAATATTAGCTAATCACTGGGGATCATTACTTGCTCCTCTACTGCTGCTGGGATCCAGTGCTGCAGTCCCGCTGTAGTTCCGGTGATTGTTGTGACAGCTGACCCCATCAGACATCAGTTTAGTGTTGCAGCGTCACATTCCTGAACTCCGGGTATCATGTCGCTCACGATGTGAACGTCAATGCCAGGACAACAAGCGGTGATGCTGCATCCTCTGATTGGCTGCAGCAGTCACCTAGCTTCCGGTGACAACAGCTGTCATAACAAACACCGGGACCACAGCAAGGCTGCAGCACTGGATCCCAGTACCGGTGGAGGGGTAAGTAATGCTCATTTAGTTATTTTACGAGTCAGCCCTATTAAAGGGATGTTGTTCGGTTAGCGGACAACCCCTTTAAATAAATACAAAGCACTTTAGAACGCATCTTGGCTTATGAAAAAATGTATTTGCTGACACAAAGGTCATTCTCAGCATTCAGGATCCTGTTGCATCTATCAAGAAGTAACATAATGAATCCCCCCAGTCAACGCATCACCCCTAACATGCCAGATCCCACATTCACCTATATGACAGGCGCAACCTGCTTCCCGCTACCCCAAAGTGCAATGCAGTGGACAAATCGCACGCCCGGAACAGGTTAAATGAGAGAAGAGCATGTACAAGGCATTTCACCCTCTGCCAATCATGCAGCAATTGCCCTAAATGTTGAACGCCTCAGTGGTCCTGCCTGAACCGCTCTCCTTTATTAGAGAGTTCAGAAGCAATAGTGTTTAACAAGGATCAAGCAGCAGGCAGGCAGATTAAGCAGCGTGACAAGGAGAACCTAATAAGATAGGAGCCGGTGAATCTCAAATGATGCTCGCTGGCTGCAGGAGAGGCGCTCTTAATTCAGCTTTCCAGGCACAGACCACAGGAGAGCAGGGAGCTCTGTGATTAGCAGTCACCTCCTGACCGCCTCTGCCATAAAGATATATATCACTCACAAGTCTACTCTGCAATCGCAAATTGGATTTTGTGTTTATTGCTTAAAACAGAACAACATGTCTTTGTTTGCAAAGTCATAGAAAAGTAAGACTTTCCATCCTGCGGGGGACTCCGCGAAAAGACAGCCGGGGCGCGGCAGCTGGTGCGACTGGCAGCTTCTTCTAGGGCTGCCGGACTGAACCTAGAAGTGCAGCCCAGCAATTAGCGCCATTACGCCAGCATTAACGGTGCGCGTGTCACAGCGGCCCAAGGCTCCTTCTACACTGAAGGACACTCCTTTAACCCCTTAAGGACCAGGCTGATTTGCACCTTAAGGACCAGACACTTTTTAGGGATTTTACCCATGTGGTGGTTTTACTGCCCTTTTTTTGTACTTTAGCAACCGTTTTTTTCCGTGACATATAGGGCCTTTTTTTTGTCTTTTTCACAGACTTTTTCCTTTTTTTAGTCTTATTGGGGGTAAAAAGCTAAAAGAAAAATGTTTTCTTTTTAATTAGTACATTGATGCTAAGATAACGTATGTGAGCGGGTCCCACATTTTGCTTTGGCCGTTTTGATATATATTATGTATGGTTTCGTATTACAGGGTGCATACGGCGTATGTTTTGGTTGGCGACGGCTTTCGGTTATTATTTTTTTCTTATGCATCTATTTTAATTTTATTCGCTAATTTTGTTTTCCTTATCTATGTAATTATGGTTTTTACCATCTATGTCCCCCGTGACGTCATATAAGACCTCTGGGGGACATTCACATGCGTTTATTTATTTTGTATTACACACTTTTCCACTGTAGCTGGGCAGCCATAGGAGCCGCAGCCATAGGAGCCCCAGTTACAGGGAGAAAC
Source organism: Eleutherodactylus coqui (assembly GCF_035609145.1). Classification (NCBI taxonomy): domain Eukaryota; kingdom Metazoa; phylum Chordata; class Amphibia; order Anura; family Eleutherodactylidae; genus Eleutherodactylus; species Eleutherodactylus coqui. Next base: position 121,063,192 of record NC_089848.1, read on the forward strand.
ATCCCCCTGTAGTATAATCACTGACAGAGCTGATCTGGATCTGCTAGGACCCTGCAGCTCTGCTTTGCCAGGGGCACCTGATGGTCATGTGATCGCCGGCTCGTATAGTGGAAGGAAAAACTCCAATTCCACTTTCACTTCTTAGTACATAGCTCTCATTGAGCACTATGTACCAGGGAAAGGAAAAGGCAGAAGTGGTTAGAAACCACCTCTCCTTTCTCCTCTGGGTCCTCGGCTCTGACTAACAGCTGACAGCCCAACCTGCTTCTGCTTGATTGCAGGAGCAGAGGCTTTAATCCTGCGATCGGGCGGGATTAAAGCCCAGGACCAAGCACTGTAAATTTACAGAACTTAGTACTTACGGGGTTAAGGATGTGGCCCTTTATTCTTTTTTGGTTTCTCCTTCCCACTTTAAAGAAATTGTAGCTTTTAGGTTTCCATCAACGTAGATGTCTGGGGGCTTCTTGTTTGCGGATCGAGTTGTATTATCCAATGGCACCATATAATGTACTGATAAAAGAATTTCCCCATCTTCGGGGGGAGGGTCTTGCTTTTACGGTGTACACACTGCAGCAATAATCACATAACTATTGGGTGGGTCGTTACGATGACGTAAAGAACATTTAGATCGTTTATTTTTTGCTGTACTACTTTTAAAAAGTAAAATACCTTTGGAAAAAAAAAAAATTCGCCCGCCATCTCCGGAGCCGCGACATTTTAATATTTTCATCTACGTAATTGAGAGAGGGATCAATACGTCCTGCAGCTTCTGTCGGCACTGGCTTGGAGTAGGTGTGACTTTTTGATCACGTTTTACTGAATTTTTTTTCTTAGAGTCAGGGTAATGAAACAAGTGCAATTCTGGCGTTGTGCGTTTTTTTTCTGAGGACGTTCACGGTGCGAGAGAAACGCATTACATTTATAGATTGGACTTTAACGGACGCAACAATACCAAAAATTTTTTTTTTTTTTTTTTAAATTTAAATACAGGAACAGTTTGTTTTTTTGTTTAGTTTTACTCCCTTTTATTTTTTCTAATAATTACACTTTTTTTACACTCCGTTTTACGTTTTGCTTTTATAGTCCCCGTGGATGGGTCTGTGGGAATTTGTGCCCATTCAGCCTAAAGAGCATGTGTGAGGTCAGGATGGATGTTGGAGAAGGTCCGACTCTCGATGCCAAAGGGTGTTGGATGGGGTTGAGGTCAGGGCTCTGCAGCCACTCGAGGTCTTCACAACTAACTCTTCCCCCCATGTCTTTCTGGAGCTTGTTGTGTAGACAGGAGTGCAGTCATTCTAGACCAGGAAAGGGTCTTCACCAAAATGTTGTAAATGACAACTATCTGAACCGCTACCCTTTACTTGGGAATACGGGACCAAACCCTGAAGAACAGCCCTGTATCATCATCATCCCTCTTCTACTTCCCGGTAGCTACAGCAGCACTCGCCTGACATCCGCCAACCCCAGACTCATCCATCAGACTGCCGATAGCGGCACATCATCACTCCAGAGACCATGTTTCCGCTACTCCAGAGTCCGGCAAGTATGTGCTTTACACCCCTCCAGCTACCACCTGGCATTGAGCATAGTGCAGTTCTTCTAGTGCATATTGGGTTAATTTACATCTTGTTCCAACTCCTCACCGGAATATTCCTACAGCTCCAGAAATAAACTGCCCACTAAAGTCGATCTTCACTTCCATATGCTTAGCAAGAAAGTTTTCAGTCATACAAAGGAGGTGTTAGGAAGTGTTTAATACAAGCAGGAGACCGCAGTTCGTTTTAATCAAGCAAATCGCCTCGCTGGCGAATCGCCGCTCTTTGAGTATGCAAATAAGAGGAAACCGAGAACATCTATTAAGGATACAGATACAAATCGTTAACCAGACGAGCCGCTGCAAGTGTAGCAGGATGTCAGACAGTCAGATCCAGCACCGGCCCGGCAGCCATGCGGGGGGCACAAAGCAGTTCGTGCTTACCGCCGGGAGGGGAGGGGAGGGGGGGGAGGGGGGTGGTACATCGGCACGGCGGGTGAGTTTAGGATTGATCCCAAAATAAATTGTGTTTTGATGGCACCAAAAAATCCTTTTTTCACCTACATTATTCTGGCCCCTGCTGGGGACCTCGCACCTCTTTACCGGCCATTTATCAGGTTATGCATCAGATGTACTCGCATTTTTCACTGGTGTGCGAGAAAAAAAAAATCACAAGTGATTCTAATAGAAAGAAAATCCATCCCAATTGTCTGAAAATTGCATTTACATGCGAGTCCGCTGCAGGTTTTTGGCCCCCATAGGAATTAATGGACGCACCGCAGATTTTCCCAAAAACAGAAGAAGCCGCGGGTTTTTGAATCCGTGCAAAAAAGAACAATTTAAAACATTCACATAAAAAGGAACTCATTGAAAATAATGGGTTCGATTCACGTGGGAATTGGGTGCATCTCTCAACACAGAACTGAGAGGGAAACATCGCTAAGGGTAAATACGGCTTAAGAAAGAGCGTCAATCACCCGGACCCGTCCGCTCCATCTGCATGGCTGCTGACAGGGAGGTCGGCCACATTTAAAAAGAGGTTTATAGAAGACAACCGCTTTATTATTTGCCCCACCCACAATACGGCGGCCTCCGCCAACATTTCAAAACAGTGGATTTATGATAAAAAAAACGTTTAGAAAGATTTGACTCCGTTGCCCCCGGCAACCACAATGCCGCTTTCATTTTGTATATTGCTCTGGTAAAATGAAAGCTGAGCTGTGATTGGTTGCTACGGCCGACTAGGGGTGTACATCCCAATATCTGCAACTCCTTTGCTAAATCACTAAGATGGGCTCGTTAGATGCAAAATACTGCATCTACTGAATAAATCTACATTAGTTCTCGGACATGCGGGGATGATGGGCGCGTTGGGTGTGGATGGATGCGGGGATGATGGGCGCGTTGGGTGTGGATGGATGCGGGGATGATGGGCGCGTTGGGTGTGGATGGATGCGGGGATGATGGGTGCGTTGGGCGTGGATGGATGCGGGGATGATGGGCGCGTTGGGCGTGGATGGATGCGGGGATGATGGGTGCGTTGGGCGTGGATGGATGCGGGGATGATGGGCGCGTTGGGCATGGATGGATGCAGGGATGATGGGCACGTTGGGCATGGATGGATGCAGGGATGATGGGTGCGTTGGGCGTGGATGGATGCGGGGATGATGGGCGCGTTGGGCGTGGATGGATGCGGGGATGATGGGTGCATTGGGCGTGGATGGATGCAGGGATGATGGGCGCGTTGGGCGTGGATGGATGCGGCGTTCTAGCTTGTTCTAAAGATGCTTGATGGGATTGAGATTCCGACTTTGGGCCAGCAATGAAGTTTGTAGCTGTTCTGCTCACATCAAGCCTCATCACTGTGTGTCGTATGACATGGTGCTTGGTTATGTTGGCAGAGACACGTAGCTGTACCAGAGTATTACCACAGGGGAGGTGATGCCACATTGGTGTTAAGGTTGGACTTCACTATAACCGATGCCCCTCGTCCTTTCTAGCAGAACCCCCGCCACACCATAACAGAACCTCCTCCAAACTTCACTGTTGGTACGGTGCAGTCTTGTAGAAACCGCTGTCCAGCCAACCGCCACACCCAAGTGCCGCCATCCGATCGGAAGATGGTGGACTGTGATACAGCCGTCCACAACACTTGCTTCCACTTACAGTCCGTCACTCCAATCACCCTCGCAGGCGCCACTGTGCATTCACTGCTGAGATGTGGTGTGCAGCCGCGCATGGTAACCCTTCACAAGCCATTCCCTACAGATGGTCCTGATACTAATGGATGTTCCAATGTTCTGTGAAACCCCCTGATCGAGGGCAGACGATGTGAGTGATGCCTTCACAGCTCCTACAAGGCTTCGTTGTCCACGTTCTGTCAGTTTACGAGGTCTCCCTGAACATGGCGGCACCGCATACACTGGATGGTTTCCATTTTCCAATAACATGGCCAACAGTGAACTTTGGAAGGCCCAATAGTGCTGTGATGTCCCATACTGATTGGTTGGTGACATCCCTTCCACCAGACCCCATTGTCAGCTCTACACCTGGGGACATCGACTCGCCAGACCCAGTTGGCAGCTCTACGCCTGGAGACATCCCCCTGCCAGACCCCGTCGGCAGCTCTACACCTGGGGACATCCCCCCACCAGACCCCGTTGTCGGCTCTACACCTGGTGACATCCCACCACCAGACCCCGTTGTCAGCTCTACACCTGGTGACATCCCCTCACCAGACCCCGTTGTCGGCTCTACAACTGGTGACATCCCCCCACCAGACCCCGTTGTCGGCTCTACAACTGGTGACATCCCCCCACCAGACCCCGTTGTCGGCTCTACACCTGATGACATCCCCCCGCCAGACCCCGTTGTCAGCTCTACACCTCGTGACATTCCCCCGCCAGACCCAGTTGTCAGCTCTACACCTGGTGACATCCCCCCGCCAGACCCAGTTGTCAGCTCTACACCTGGTGACATCCCCCCACCAGACCCCGTTGTCAGCTCTACACCTGGTGACATCCCCCCACCAGACCCCGTTGTCAGCTCTACACCTGGTGACATCCCCCCACCAGACCCCGTTGGCAGCTCTACGCCTGGAGACATCCCCCCGCCAGACCCCGTCGGCAGCTCTACACCTGGGGACATCCCCCCACCAGACCCCGTTGTCGGCTCTACACCTGGTGACATCCCACCACCAGACCCCGTTGTCAGCTCTACACCTGGTGACATCCCCTCACCAGACCCCGTTGTCGGCTCTACAACTGGTGACATCCCCCCACCAGACCCCGTTGTCGGCTCTACAACTGGTGACATCCCCCCACCAGACCCCGTTGTCGGCTCTACACCTGATGACATCCCCCCGCCAGACCCCGTTGTCAGCTCTACACCTCGTGACATTCCCCCGCCAGACCCAGTTGTCAGCTCTACACCTGGTGACATCCCCCCACCAGACCCCGTTGTCAGCTCTACACCTGGTGACATCCCCCCACCAGACCCCGTTGTCAGCTCTACACCTGGTGACATCCCCCCACCAGACCCAGTTGTCAGCTCTACACCTGGTGACATCCCCCCACCAGACCCCGTTGTCAGCTCTACACCTGGTGACATCCCCCCACCAGACCCCGTTGTCAGCTCTACACCTGGTGACATCCCCCCACCAGACCCCGTTGTCAGCTCTACACCTGGTGACATCCCCCCACCAGACCCCGTTGTCAGCTCTACACCTGGTGACATCCCCCCACCAGACCCCGTTGTCAGCTCTACACCTGGTGACATCCCCCCACCAGACCCAGTTGTCAGCTCTACACCTGGTGACATCCCCCCACCAGACCCCGTTGTCAGCTCTACACCTGGTGACATCCCCCCACCAGACCCCGTTGTCAGCTCTACACCTGGTGACATCCCCCCACCAGACCCAGTTGTCAGCTCTACACCTGGTGACATCCCCCCACCAGACCCCGTTGTCAGCTCTACACCTGGTGACATCCCCCCACCAGACCCCGTTGTCAGCTCTACACCTGGTGACATCCCCCCACCAGACCCCGTTGTCAGCTCTACACCTGGTGACATCCCCCCACCAGACCCCGTTGTCAGCTCTACACCTGGTGACATCCCCCCACCAGACCCCGTTGTCAGCTCTACACCTGGTGACATCCCCCCACCAGACCCCGTTGTCAGCTCTACACCTGGTGACATCCCCCCACCAGACCCCGTTGTCAGCTCTACACCTGGTGACATCCCCCCACCAGACCCCGTTGTCAGCTCTACACCTGGTGACATCCCCCCACCAGACCCCGTTGTCAGCTCTACACCTGGTGACATCCCTCCACCAGACCCCGTTGTCAGCTCTACACCTGGTGACATCCCTCCACCAGACCCCGTTGTCAGCTCTACACCTGGTGACATCCCCCCACCAGACCCCGTTGTCAGCTCTACACCTGGTGACATCCCCCCACCAGACCCCGTTGTCAGCTCTACACCTGGTGACATCCCCCCACCAGACCCCGTTGTCAGCTCTACACCTGGTGACATCCCTTCCACCAGACCCCGTTGTCAGCTCTACACCTGGTGACATCCCCCCACCAGACCCCGTTGTCAGCTCTACACCTGGTGACATCCCACCACCAGACCCCGTTGTCAGCTCTACACCTGGTGACATCCCACCACCACACCCCGTTGTCAGCTCTACACCTGGTGACATCCCTCCACCAGACCCCGTTGTCAGCTCTACACCTGGTGACATCCCTCCACCAGACCCCGTTGTCAGCTCTACACCTGGTGACATCCCTCCACCAGAGCCCATTGTCAGCTCTACACCTGGTGACATCCCCCCGCCAGACCCCGTTGTCAGCTCTATACCTGGTGACATCCCCCCACCAGACCCCGTTGTCTGCGCTACACTTGACGGCATCTGTACTAGGGTAGGATATATGATGCTCTTCTTTATGACTAATGGTTACACATTCGATTTGCATGTTCCCTGTGACAGCACAGGATTGGTGGTGGTGGTGGTGGTGGTGGAGGGGGGGGGGGAAATACACTGTTGTCAGCCGTGTATTTGGTACTACTATTGCCCCATCCCCATTACCTGTCAAAAAATAAGCAAGATGGTTGAAACTAGATGGCTAAACTATGTGGAATTCCAAATAACTCTATATTTTGAATATGGTCCACATCTAGACGAGAGTGCAGCGTCTGAGGTCCAAAGCTAGGTTTTAGGATGTTTGAGGTATATTTCAGGTACATGAATACATCCCGTGTTCTTTTCCCTTCTCCTTCCTCTATTTCATGTCTTGTCATTTTATGTTAGATATATGTTCTGACGATGGTATCCCGGTAACAGGGAGCTCCACCCACTAGAGGTTTATGTACAAGCGCACGCGGCTTCCATATTGTAACGCAACGTTCCATTATTCTCAATGTGAGGTTATAACTAAACGCCAATAAAAAGAGGTTTTAAAAATAAAATAAAAATAAGTGAGCTTTCCCCTTTATTCTTCCCAAACTCCATTTGTGCCGGTGAGGAGTTCTCCATTAACCCCAATGGGAGTAAGCTAGAGACAGACCTGCTAAGTGCTGCCGTAGAGGTGCCGTCCGACAAGGTGCGCTTTTTATAAGCCCCCCGTCTCCTATATTACATCGCAGGAAACTGGGATTTACTTCCTTAATTAAAGGCAGGCGGCACGACTGACATTAATGTAATATTCTGCGCCGCCTAAGTAACTCAATTCCAATTTTATTAAAGGTTAAGTAAGGGATCAAAGCAAACATGTGTCTCACAACCTGGAGGTAAGCGATATATGTAGAGGGGACGGCGCCGCGCACATCCCTAAATGTTGCTTTTTACCCTGGGGCTTTGTATTTTTTATTACTTTGGAGCTGTGAGCGAAGGCTCGGTGATGGCGGTGAGGAGAAATAGGAGAAAACGGAAGAGGGGAAAAACTATCTGCACCCACCTATATTACGTATAAGACGTAGACACAGAAATATGCAACACAGGTATGTAATACGATTATCTACAGTTCTTGTAGGACCCAAATGACCTGCAGCTTACAAACCAATTACGACCCCCTGTCCACGGCAGTGATATCGCCAGCGGTAAACCACCGGCGAATCACGCCGTCTGAAGCTTTCCATAGCGTTGCTATGTAAAAGCGCCGGCCCTCTGTCCAAGAGCGGAGAATCACTGCGATTCTCCGGTCGCAGCCGGCAATTTGCAGCATGCTGTGAATTGCCCCGATTATTCGTGGTGAGCCTATCTATCAGATTAGGCTGACCGGCAGAGATCCGTCTGCCGGCTCCTGCTCCCGGGCGGCAGCTCCAGCGGCAGAGCTCCACCGCGGGATGCCGCACTGCCCGTGGACATGGGGCCTTACTGTATTTTTTGGGACTATAAGACGCAACACAATATTGGACACCTACCCACGATGCAGTGCCGCTCCATTCCGTGCAGCTCTACCGGATGGTTGCAGCGCCGCTCCATTCCGTGCAGCTCTATCGGATGGTTGCAGCGCCGCTCCATTCCGTGCAGCTCTATCAGATGGTTGCAGCGCTGATCAATCCTGAGCAGCTCTATCGCAAGGTTGCAGCGCCGCTCCATTCTGTGCAGCTCTATCGGATGGTTGCAGCGCCGCTCAATTCCGTGCAGCTCTATCGGATGGTTGCAGCGCCGCTCAATTCCGTGCAGCTCTATCGGATGGTTGCAGCGCCGCTCAATTCCGTGCAGCTCTATCGGATGGTTGCAGCGCCGCTCCATTCCGTGCAGCTCTATCAGATGGTTGCAGCGCTGATCAATCCTGAGCAGCTCTATCGGAAGGTTGCAGCGCCGCTCCATTCTGTGCAGCTCTATCGGATGGTTGCAGCGCCGCTCCATTCTGTGCAGCTCTATCGGATGGTTGCAGCGCCGCTCAATTCCGTGCAGCTCTATCGGATGGTTGCAGCGCCGCTACATTCCGTGCAGCTCTATCAGATGGTTGCAGCGCTGATCAATCCTGAGCAGCTCTATCGGAAGGTTGCAGCGCCGCTCCATTCTGTGCAGCTCTATCGGATGGTTGCAGCGCCGCTCAATTCCGTGCAGCTCTATCGGATGGTTGCAGCGCCGCTCAATTCCGTGCAGCTCTATCGGATGGTTGCAGCGCCGCTCCATTCCGTGCAGCTCTATCAGATGGTTGCAGCGCTGATCAATCCTGAGCAGCTCTATCGGATGGTTGCAGCGCCGCTCCATTCCGTGCAGCTCTATCAGATGGTTGCAGCGCTGATCAATCCTGAGCAGCTCTATCGGAAGGTTGCAGCGCCGCTCCATTCCGTGCAGCTCTATCGGATGGTTGCAGCACCGCTCCATTCCGTGCAGCTCTATCGGATGGTTGCAGCGCCGCTCCATTCCGTGCAGCTCTATCGGATGGTTGCAGCGCCGCTCCATTCCGTGCAGCTCTATCAGATGGTTGCAGCGCTGATCAATCCTGAGCAGCTCTATCAGATGGTTGCAGCGCCGCTCCATTCCGTGCAGCTCTACCGGATGATTGCAGCGCCGCTCCATTCCGTGCAGCTCTACCGGATGATTGCAGCGCCGCTCCATTCCGTGCAGCTCTACCGGATGATTGCAGCGCCGCTCCATTTCGTGCAGCTCTATCGGAGGATTGCAGCGCCGCTCCATTCCGTGCAGCTCTATCGGATGATTGCAGCGCCGCTCCATTCCGTGCAGCTCTACCGGATGATTGCAGCGCCGCTCCATTCCGTGCAGCTCTACCGGATGATTGCAGCGCCGCTCCATTCCGTGCAGCTCTACCGGATGATTGCAGCGCCGCTCCATTCCGTGCAGCTCTATCGGATGATTGCAGCGCAGCTCCATTCCGTGCAGCTCTACCGGATGATTGCAGCGCCGCTCCATTCCGTGCAGCTCTATCGGAGGATTGCAGCGCCGCTCCATTCCGTGCAGCTCTATCGGATGATTGCAGCGCCGCTCCATTCCGTGCAGCTCTACCGGATGATTGCAGCGCCGCTCCATTCCGTGCAGCTCTACCGGATGATTGCAGCGCCGCTCTATTCCGTGCAGCTCTATCGGATGATTGCAGCGCCGCTCTATTCCGTGCAGCTCTATCGGATGATTGCAGTGCCGCTCTATCCTGTGCAGCTCTATCGGAGGATTGCAGCGCCGCTCTATTCCGTGCAGCTCTATCGGATGATTGCAGTGCCGCTCTATCCTGTGCAGCTCTATCGGATGGTTGCAGCGCAGCTTCATTCCGTGCAGCTCTATCAGATGGTTGCAGCGCCGCTCCATCCTGTGCAGCTTTTTTCAGATTTTTGCAGCGCCACTCCATCCTGTGCAGCTCTATCAGATGGTTGCATGGCCGCTCCATCCTGTGCAGCTCTATCAGATGGTTGCAGGGCCGCTCCATCCTGTGCAGCTCTATCAGATGGTTGCAGGGCCGCTCCATCCTGTGCAGCTCTATCAGATGGTTGCAGGGCCGCGCCATCCTGTGCAGCTCTATCAGATTGTTGCAGCTCTGCTCTATCCTGTGCAGCTCTATCAGATGGTTGCAGCGCCGCTCCATCCTGTGCAGCTCTATCAGATGGTTGCAGCGCCGCTCCATCCTGTGCAGCTCTATCAGATGGTTGCAGGGCCGCGCCATCCTGTGCAGCTCTATCAGATGGTTGCAGCTCTGCTCTATCCTGTGCAGCTCTATCAGATGGTTGCAGCTCTGCTCTATCCTGTGCAGCTCTATCAGATGGTTGCAGCTCTGCTCTATCCTGTGCAGCTCTATCAGATGGTTGCAGCGCCGCTCCATCCTGTGCAGCTCTATCAGATGGTTGCAGCGCCGCTCCATCCTGTGCAGCTCTATCAGATGGTTGCAGCGCCGCTCCATCCTGTGCAGCTCTATCAGATGGTTGCAGCTCTGCTCTATCCTGTGCACCTCTATCAGATGGTTGCAGCGCCGCTCCATCCTGTGCAGCTCTATCAGATGGTTGCAGCGCCGCTCCATCCTGTGCAGCTCTATCAGATGGTTGCAGCTCTGCTCTATCCTGTGCACCTCTATCAGATGGTTGCAGTGCCACTCCATTCCGTGCAGCTCTATCAGATGGTTGTAGCGCTGCTCCGTCCTGCGCAGCTCTATCAGATGGTTGCAGGGCCGCTCCATCCTGCGCAGCTCTATCAGATGGTTGCAGGGCCGCTCCATCCTGTGCAGCTCTATCAGATGGTTGCAGCCCCGCTCCATCCTGTGCAGCGTGATCAGGTGGTCACAGCTTAAACGACCATAGAGGCTGCTTCAATCTGGGCGACTGCCAGCAGGAGTGCAGAAGCAAGTCCAGTCTAGTGGCAAGAGAAGGCCACAGACTTACAGTACAGCAGGACACCAGTGTAGTTGGGCCCCAGAGAGGTAGGTACTGTAGGCCATGGGTTATTTCAGTTCACCCCCATCCTGCCTGAGTGCTGTCGAGTATCTGTTACTCCAGACCAGGGGTGCACAACGCCAGTCCTCAGGGACCCTCTACAGCTCATGTTTTCAGGATATCCAATAGTAAGAACACCAGTGGCAATGTCTGAGGCAGCGAAGAAGGGGTCCAAAGAAGGGCAACTAAACTAATACATGGACTGGGAGGACTGGAATATCCAGAGAGGCATCAAAATTAGAATTATTCTCCCCGGAAAAAAGACGGCTAAGGGGCGATCAAATAACTCTGTATAAATACATGAGGGGACAATACAAGGATCTCTGCCATGATCTGTTTACACCCAGGACTACGACGGTAACAAGAGGGCATCCGCTACGTCTAGAAGAAAGCAGGTTTCATCACCAACACAGAAGGGGGTTCTTTACTGTAAGAGCAGTGAGACTGTGGAACTCTCTGCCTGAGGATGTGGTGATGGCAAAATCCATAGAGGAGTTTAAGAGGAACTAGATGTCTTTCTAGAGCAGAAGGATATTACAGGATATAAATCTTGGGTTAATTGTCAATCCTGGTATACAGGCAGGTGGGAACTATTAGGGGTTGGTCCAGGGAACAGTCTGATTGCCATTAGGGATTCGGGAAGGAATTTCCCCCAAAAGGGCTAATTGGCTCCTGCCTCTTGGGGTTTTTTGCCTTCCTCTCGATCAACAACATAGGGGGATAAACATGGAGGATGGACATTGTCTTCATTCGGCCTTACATACTATGTAATAATTACATCACCTGTGCAATACTGAGGAAATCCAGAAAACGACCTGTTGGGCTTCTTTGAGGACTGGAGTTGTGCACCCCTGCTCCAGACTATAAGGCACAAACTACACTCATTGTCAAAAACAACCAAACAGTTGGAGCGGTTTGTACTTGGTGGATGATAAGACGCTCCCCTCCACTGGTGGTCTGTAGGGGGTGTCCTGAGCCTAGTCACCTTGTGTGCCCCCATCCACTGGTCCCCAACACCTCCTAACAGTCTTGTCAGATGCTCCTTTCTACTGGTGGTCTGTAGAGGGCATCCTGAACCTGGTCACCTTGTGTGCCCCCATCCACTGGTCCCAACACCTCCTAACAGTCTGGTCAGACGCTCCTCTCTACTGGTGGTCTGTCGGTGGCGTCCTGAGCCCGGTCACCTTGTGTGCCCCATCCACTGGTCCCAACACCTCCTAACAGTCTGGTCAGACGGTCCTCTGTACTGGTGGTCTGTAGGGAGTCCTGAGCCCGGTCACCTTGTGTGCCCTCACACATCCACTGGTCCAAACACCTCCTAACACTCTGGTCAGACGCTCCTCTCTACTGGTGGTCTGTAGGGGGCGTCCGGAGCCCGGTCACTTTGTATGCCCTCACACATCCACTGGTCCAAACACCCCCTAACAGTCTAGTCTGATGCTCTTCTGTACTGGTGGTCTGTAGGGGGTCCTGAGCCCGGTCACCTAGTGTGCCCTGCATCCACTGGTCCCAACACCTCCTAACAGTCTGGTCAGATGCTCCTCTCTACTGGTGGTCTGTAGGGGGTCCTGAGCCCGGTCACCTACTGTGCCCTCCATCCACTGGTCCCAACATCTCCTAACAGTCTGGACAGAACGGCCGGTGGAGGACAATTCATCGCTACGACCATCCAGCTTCGCACATCCCAATAATGCGCCCCCCTCTGGTATCCGGCTGAAATAGCTTCTCTGCGTCGTAGAGGCGTCTAGTGGTCAACAAGCTCCACACAAGCGGAAGAAGAGGTCACTACACACAAGGAGCCTCTTATAGGCCAAGGGTGAAACCACTTTTAGGACCTCCAGTGACCGTTCATCTAATCACCACAACTCTCATTTACAGATCTGCCTGAGATGGAACTACAGGACGGGGTCTGCAGCATAATGACAACTTCTTCCATGTGCTTGAATGTTTTTTTTTTTATAATGCTTGTATTTAGCAAGTTTTTCTTGCTAAAGAATGCATCTCATAGTCTGACAAACCTGAGTAATTCGCAGTAAGATGAAGATTTGTCTTCTATAAACAAGGTTTATTTCATGGGGTAGAAGACTGCTGTGTTTTGTGAGATGCCAACCTGTGGGCCATATGGGGCTTCTGTACAACATCATACTGAGCAGGTTGTAAAGGGAATTCAACACTGATGGCCTATCAAGTGAATCAGACTGAGCCGCAGTACCATGTGCAGCCACTAGTAAAGATGACCAGTAAAATCAATGGCTGGCAAGGAGACCTCTTTATAGGGATTGTGCAAAGTTTTAAAAGTATCCACCAGCCACAGGAGCCTGATTGGTGGAGGTTGAACTGCTAAGACCCTCATCAGTATGCGTCCTGTGTCCTCCCGTATATATGGAGACATGGTTCAGCATACGCTCTGCCTCTCCATTCATCTCTATGGGACTGCCAAGATCGTTGAGCAGTGAACTTGGCCATCACATCGGTGCCATAAAGATGAATGGAGTAGACGCACATAGGATGGACTACTTCTCTAGACATATGAGGGGACACTGGACTTGATAGCTCGTGAGGTTCCAAGTCTTAAACCTATTCCCTAGTTGCAGGTTAGGGGGTTAGAGTCTGATCGGAAGAGATCTGACCGTCTAGCTTGACAAAGGCTGCTTTATAGCCAAAACGTGGCATTGTGCCGTTCTGTATTGACCCGTGATGGAATAAAGAAGCCCGGACTTAGATTCCTCAAACTGTAAAGGATGTTGTCGGTCCTACTGGATACATTTACATGGTGAAACACAGAAAATGAGCGAAATGAAATATCTTCAGCATGAGAGTCAATACAGAAAATATCCCACGGTCACATTCGTGTTCAGCGCACCAAGATACCCCAGATTAGGACCTTGTAGTGTTCACCAGAGTTATCGGGGTAAAATGTAGGATGATTGCGTAACGATCAGATGCCGGATAAACAAACTTAATTGTAACAACAATCAAGAGAAGCTCAAACACAACACGAAGTCCTGAGGACTAAACAGGAGCGCAAACACACAAAGCAATCAGCCAGGTAAAACATTCAAGATCACAGCAAAGGTCGTGTGAATCATTACGGCGCCCGGCGGGCGGGAGGGCGGGCGGCGGTAATACATTATTTCTATAAAACAATAAAGAGAGGATAGATTAAAAAGCTAAAGACCAAGTCGAGATGAGCAAATGAATGTGGAATGGAACCATCATTTAACTCCTCCAATCAACGATCAATCACAGCTAAAGAGGCCGCAATCCGGGCGAGGCGCGACCGGCGGAGGTGATGGACGCCACCGCTCACATCTTCTGACTCATGAGCAATGGCAGAGAATGGAGAGAAGGTGAGCGAGGAGGGCGGAACATGATGGCTTCATACTTCATCATATACAGCGCCGTGTACAGAGAATCAAAGAGGGTGCAAATTAAAGGGGCGGTCTAGGAACAGAGATACATGGCTGCCGATTCCAAAGACAGCAAAGAATCTCCAGTGAAGACCGGTTAAAGGGGTTGTCCCGCGCCGAAACGGGGTTTTTTTTTTTTTCAACCCCCCCCCGGTCGGCGCGAGACAACCCCGATGTAGGGAGGTAAAGAAAGCTTACCGGAGCGCTTACCTTAATCCCCGCGCTCCGGTGACTTCAATACTTACCGCTGAAGATGGCCGCCGGGATCCTCTGTCTCCGTGGACCGCAGCTCTTCTGTGCGGTCCATTGCCGATTCCAGCCTCCTGATTGGCTGGAATCGGCACGTGACGGGGCGGAGCTACACGGAGCCTGCATTCTGCACGAGCGGCTCCATAGAAGACTGCAGAAGACCCGGACTGCGCAAGCGCGGCTAATTTGGCCATCGGAGGGCGAAAATTAGTCCGCACCATGGAGACGAGGACGCCAGCAACGGAGCAGGTAAGTATAAAACTTTTTATAACTTCTGTATGGCTCATAATTAATGCACAATGTACATTACAAAGTGCATTATTATGGCCATGCAGAAGTGTATAGACCCACTTGCTGCCGCGGGACAACCCCTTTAACAGGTGATGGCTGTAGCATCACCATTCCCGACTCCTGGCACCGTGCGTCCAGAGTGTGAGCGCTAATGCCAGGAGAATAAGTGGTGATGCTGCAGCCTCTGATTGGCTGCAGCCGTCACCTGACTTCCAGTCTGTGCCGTAAGGAGGATCTTCAGCGGAGCTGCTTTGCGGGAGAAGAGATGCAAGTACTCCTTTTGTTACTTTAATCACATGGCCAGCCCTTTAATTTTCCTTTTATATAACCCCTTTAAATGAGTTCTTCACATCTTTTTACTTTTAACTTCCTCCCTTGTTACAAACTAATCCCCAAGAACAAGATGCAGACAGAACCATAGATTTTGGTAGTTCAAAAGGAGACCATTTGTGCCGAAGAGACAATGTGATCGACCGCGTTATTCTCTGCGGCACGGATGCCTGAAATGAAGGGAAGCGGCTAAAACAAAACCCCTATAGTCTCCTCTGGAGCAATGAAGGTCTGCGGTCCTATAAGGCGTTGCGTCTCAATGCCATTTGTGAGGCTTCTGACTTACCTAGAATGGACCGGCCGGACATATAGTGAACGGTGGGCTTGGGTTTGTTTTTTTAGGACGAATTGTTTTTTTAATGGTAACCTTAATTGTACCAAAATATGTGCTGAAAAGCTTTAAAAAACTTGGTTTAACTATATAAAAAATGCAATTGCATAATTAATTGGGAGACAGATGGGATATTACTGCGGCTGCTAAAAGAAGACGACAGCTGCTTTACATATGCAAACAGCTGTAGTGTTCTCTGTGCTTACAGCCCGTGCCCCACTGTGAATTCACAGCAGGACACAGGCACAGAGAATCTTATCAGTGCAGCCGGCTGATAACAGCTGATTGCTCAGTTCTAGCAAGCTAAAATTCAGCGATCAGTGACTCGTGCACGAAAACTGCACAATGTCAATGCATTTAGACAGAACGAGAATTGCTCAAAAGACGGCTTGGAATGATTCTCATTGTGTCTAGAAGGGCCTTTAGTTTTTTAAAGCATTTACAGAGCAGTAAAAATTATATGCGGGTGTTATTCTATGGGTCAGTGCAATTGTGGCAAAGTTATATCACTAAATGGCTGTGATTGGTTAACGCAGTACTGGCTTTCATTGGCTGACGCCGCACTGAGTTAGTCAATCAGAGCATAAGCTTTCTGGAGGCGGGGCATTTAAGCCCCACCTCCAGAAAGCAATGCTCTGTTGGCATGGAGGAGCGAGCGACAGCCTGCAGCAGCGCTGTGGGAGGGGAGTCTTGATTTTTTTTCTCTGCATTATATTCCCGGCGTATAAGACAACAGGTAGTTAATTTCCCCATTGGAAAAGTTGGGGGTCGTCTTATATGCTGGAAAATACAGTAGTTTTTTATTGTTTTTCTACATTTAAAAAAAAGAAAAAAAGCGAATTTTTTTTTTTAAAATGAGCTACGGTCTGTGGCCATATAGTTAGACTCAAAAACCTGTTTCCAGTGACTGGACTGTGTGAAGACTCGTGGGTGAGCTGTTGTTCCTATTAATACCATTTTTAAAAAATGTTATTAAACCTTTTTTGTGAATTGGGATTTCAACTTGTGATCATTTGATCGTTCGTATTACACACTGCAACATATCAGTATCGCAATATATAGAGTAATTACCAATGTTGCCTATTAAGCCCTGCCACAAGCCACAGGGCACCGCCCTACATTTCCTCCCTCATCTCAATCCACCACCCAGCTTCACTAATGAGCTATACACCTCTTCCTGTGACATCTCTGCACCCTTCCTCCAGAACGCCACCAACTGTCTGTCCGCCGTCTCTAACACCATGTCCTCTCTCTACCTAAAACTAAACCTCTCTAAAACTGACCTGCTGGTGTTTCCACCCTCCACTAACCGACCTCCTCCTGACATCTCCATCTCAGTGTGTGGCACCATAACTCCCAGCATGCCCGCTGCCTTGGGGTCATATTTGACTCTGATCTCTCTTTTACCCCCTACATCCAATCTCTGGCCCGAACATGTCAGCTGCACCTCAAGAACATCGCAAGAATCCGCTCTTTTCTCACTGTGGAGACGTTAAAAACGCTTATTGTTGCCCTCATCCACTCCCGGCTCGATTACTGCAACTCGTTGCTGATCGGCCTCCCCTGCACCAGACTCTACCCCCTCCAGTCCATCCTGAATGCGGCAGCCAGGCTCATCTTCCTGTCCAGCCGCTACTCGGATGCCTCTGCCCTGTGCCGGTCACTGCACCGGCTGCCCGTTAAATACAGAATTCAATTTACACTCACTACCCTCATCCATAAAGCCCTCCACAGCGCAGCGCCCCCTATATTGTATCCCTCATCCACAGCGCAGCGCCCCCTATATTGTATCCCTCATCCACAGCGCAGCGCCCCCCTATATTGTATCCCTCATCCACAGTGCAGCGCCCCCCTATATTGTATCCCTCATCCACAGCGCAGCTCCCCCCTATAATGTATCCCTCATCCACAGTGCAGCGCCCCCCTATAATGTATCCCTCATCCACAGCGCAGCTCCCCCCTATAATGTATCCCTCAATCAACAGCGCCGCTCCCCCCTATATTGTATCCCTCATCCACAGCGCAGCTCCCCCCTATATTGTATCCCTCATCCACAGCGCAGCTCCCCCCTATAATGTATCCCTCATCCACAGTGCAGCGCCCCCCTATAATGTATCCCTCATCCACAGCGCAGCTCCCCCCTATAATGTATCCCTCAATCAACAGCGCCGCTCCCCCCTATAATGTATCCCTCATCCACAGTGCAGCGCCCCCCTATATTGTATCCCTCATCCACAGCGCAGCGCCCCCCTATATTGTATCCCTCATCCACAGCGCAGCTCCCCCCTATAATGTATCCCTCATCCACAGCGCAGCGCCCCCTATATTGTATCCCTCATCCACAGCGCAGCGCTCCCTATATTGTATCCCTCATCCACAGCGCAGCGCCCCCCTATATTGTATCCCTCATCCACAGCGCAGCTCCCCCCTATAATGTATCCCTCATCCACAGCGCAGCGCCTCCCTATAATGTATCCCTCATCCATAGCGCAGCGCCCCCGTATATTGTATCCCTCATCCACAGCGCAGCGCCCCCCTATATTGTATCTCTTATCCACAGCGCAGCGCCCCCCTATAATGTATCCCTCATCCACAGCGCAGCGCCCCCCTATAATGTATCCCTCATCCACAGCGCAGCGCCCCCCTATAATGTATCCCTCATCCACAGTGCAGCGCCCCCCTATATTGTATCCCTCATCCACAGCGCAGCTCCCCCCTATAATGTATCCCTCATCCACAGCGCAGCGCCCCCCTATATTGTATCCCTCATCCACAGCGCAGCGCCCCCCTATATTGTATCCCTCATCCACAGCGCAGCGCCTCCCTATAATGTATCCCTCATCCACAAAGCCCTCCACAGTGCAGCGCCCCCTATATTGTATCCCTCATCCACAGCGCAGCGCCCCCTATAATGTATCCCTCATCCACAGCGCAGCGCCCCCTATATTGTATCCCTCATCCACAGCGCAGCGCTCCCTATATTGTATCCCTCATCCACAGCGCAGCGCCCCCCTATATTGTATCCCTCATCCACAGCGCAGCTCCCCCCTATAATGTATCCCTCATCCACAGTGCAGCGCCCCCCTATAATGTATCCCTCATCCACAGCGCAGCGCCCCCCTATATTGTATCCCTCATCCACAAAGCCCTCCACAGTGCAGAGCCCCCTATATTGTATCCCCCATCCACAGCACCGCGCCCCCCTATAATGTATCCCTCATCCACAGTGCAGCGCCCCCCTATATTGTATCCCTCATCCACAAAGCCCTCCACAGTGCAGAGCCCCCTATATTGTATCCCTCATCCACAGTGCAGCGCCCCCCTATATTGTATCCCTCATCCACAAAGCCCTCCACAGTGCAGAGCCCCCTATATTGTATCCCTCATCCACAGCGCAGTGCCCCCCTATATTGTATCCCTCATCCACAGCGCAGTGCCCCCCTATATTGTATCCCTCATCCACAGTGCAGCGCCCCCCTATATTGTATCCCTCATCCACAGTGCAGCGCCCCCCTATATTGTATCCCTCATCCACAGTGCAGCGCCCCCCTATAATGTATCCCTCATCCACAGCGCAGCGCCCCCCTATAATGTATCCCTCATCCACAGTGCAGCGCCCCCCTATAATGTATCCCTCATCCACAGTGCAGCGCCCCCCTATATTGTATCCCTCATCCACAGTGCAGCGCCCCCCTATATTGTATCCCTCATCCACAGCGCAGCGCCCCCCTATATTGTATCCCTCATCCACAGCGCAGCTCCCCCCTATAATGTATCCCTCATCCACAGCGCAGCGCCCCCCTATATTGTATCCCTCATCCACAGCGCAGCTCCCCCCTATAATGTATCCCTCATCCACAGCGCAGCTCCCCCCTATAATGTATCCCTCATCCACAGCGCAGCGCCCCCTATATTGTATCCCTCATCCACAGCGCAGCGCTCCCTATTTTGTATCCCTCATCCACAGCGCAGCGCCCCCCTATATTGTATCCCTCATCCACAGCGCAGCTCCCCCCTATAATGTATCCCTCATCCACAGCGCAGCGCCTCCCTATAATGTATCCCTCATCCACAGCGCAGCGCCCCCCTATATTGTATCCCTCATCCACAGCGCAGCGCCCCCCTATATTGTATCTCTTATCCACAGCGCAGCGCCCCCCTATAATGTATCCCTCATCCACAGCGCAGCGCCCCCCTATAATGTATCCCTCATCCACAGCGCAGCGCCCCCCTATAATGTATCCCTCATCCACAGTGCAGCGCCCCCCTATATTGTATCCCTCATCCACAAAGCCCTCCACAGTGCAGAGCCCCCTATATTGTATCCCCCATCCACAGCACCGCGCCCCCCTATAATGTATCCCTCATCCACAGTGCAGCGCCCCCCTATATTGTATCCCTCATCCACAAAGCCCTCCACAGTGCAGAGCCCCCTATATTGTATCCCTCATCCACAGTGCAGCGCCCCCCTATATTGTATCCCTCATCCACAAAGCCCTCCACAGTGCAGAGCCCCCTATATTGTATCCCTCATCCACAGCGCAGTGCCCCCCTATATTGTATCCCTCATCCACAGCGCAGTGCCCCCCTATATTGTATCCCTCATCCACAGTGCAGCGCCCCCCTATATTGTATCCCTCATCCACAGTGCAGCGCCCCCCTATAATGTATCCCTCATCCACAGCGCAGCGCCCCCCTATAATGTATCCCTCATCCACAGTGCAGCGCCCCCCTATAATGTATCCCTCATCCACAGTGCAGCGCCCCCCTATATTGTATCCCTCATCCACAGCGCAGCTCCCCCCTATAATGTATCCCTCATCCACAGCGCAGCGCCCCCTATATTGTATCCCTCATCCACAGCGCAGCGCTCGCTATATTGTATCCCTCATCCACAGCGCAGCGCCCCCCTATATTGTATCCCTCATCCACAGCGCAGCTCCCCCCTATAATGTATCCCTCATCCACAGCGCAGCGCCTCCCTATAATGTATCCCTCATCCATAGCGCAGCGCCCGCGTATATTGTATCCCTCATCCACAGCGCAGCGCCCCCCTATATTGTATCTCTTATCCACAGCGCAGCGCCCCCCTATAATGTATCCCTCATCCACAGCGCAGCGCCCCCCTATATTGTATCCCTCATCCACAGCGCAGCTCCCCCCTATAATGTATCCCTCATCCACAGCGCAGCGCCCCCCTATATTGTATCCCTCATCCACAGCGCAGCGCCCCCTATAATGTATCCCTCATCCACAGCGCAGCGCCCCCTATATTGTATCCCTCATCCACAGCGCAGCGCTCCCTATATTGTATCCCTCATCCACAGCGCAGCGCCCCCCTATATTGTATCCCTCATCCACAGCGCAGCTCCCCCCTATAATGTATCCCTCATCCACAGTGCAGCGCCCCCCTATAATGTATCCCTCATCCACAGTGCAGCGCCCCCCTATATTGTATCCCTCATCCACAAAGCCCTCCACAGTGCAGAGCCCCCTATATTGTATCCCCCATCCACAGCACCGCGCCCCCCTATAATGTATCCCTCATCCACAGTGCAGCGCCCCCCTATATTGTATCCCTCATCCACAAAGCCCTCCACAGTGCAGAGCCCCCTATATTGTATCCCTCATCCACAGTGCGGCGCCCCCCTATATTGTATCCCTCATCCACAAAGCCCTCCACAGTGCAGAGCCCCCTATATTGTATCCCTCATCCACAGCGCAGTGCCCCCCTATATTGTATCCCTCATCCACAGCGCAGTGCCCCCCTATATTGTATCCCTCATCCACAGTGCAGCGCCCCCCTATATTGTATCCCTCATCCACAGTGCAGCGCCCCCCTATAATGTATCCCTCATCCACAGCGCAGCGCCCCCCTATAATGTATCCCTCATCCACAGTGCAGCGCCCCCCTATAATGTATCCCTCATCCACAGTGCAGCGCCCCCCTATATTGTATCCCTCATCCACAGTGCAGCGCCCCCCTATATTGTATCCCTCATCCACAGCGCAGCGCCCCCCTATATTGTATCCCTCATCCACAGCGCAGCTCCCCCCTATAATGTATCCCTCATCCACAGCGCAGCGCCCCCCTATATTGTATCCCTCATCCACAGCGCAGCTCCCCCCTATAATGTATCCCTCATCCACAGCGCAGCTCCCCCCTATAATGTATCCCTCATCCACAGCGCAGCGCCCCCTATATTGTATCCCTCATCCACAGCGCAGCGCTCCCTATATTGTATCCCTCATCCACAGCGCAGCGCCCCCCTATATTGTATCCCTCATCCACAGCGCAGCTCCCCCCTATAATGTATCCCTCATCCACAGCGCAGCGCCTCCCTATAATGTATCCCTCATCCACAGCGCAGCGCCCCCCTATTTTGTATCCCTCATCCACAGCGCAGCGCCCCCCTATATTGTATCTCTTATCCACAGCGCAGCGCCCCCCTATAATGTATCCCTCATCCACAGCGCAGCGCCCCCCTATAATGTATCCCTCATCCACAGCGCAGCGCCCCCCTATAATGTATCCCTCATCCACAGTGCAGCGCCCCCCTATATTGTATCCCTCATCCACAAAGCCCTCCACAGTGCAGAGCCCCCTATATTGTATCCCCCATCCACAGCACCGCGCCCCCCTATAATGTATCCCTCATCCACAGTGCAGCGCCCCCCTATATTGTATCCCTCATCCACAAAGCCCTCCACAGTGCAGAGCCCCCTATATTGTATCCCTCATCCACAGTGCAGCGCCCCCCTATATTGTATCCCTCATCCACAAAGCCCTCCACAGTGCAGAGCCCCCTATATTGTATCCCTCATCCACAGCGCAGCGCCCCCCTATAATGTATCCCTCATCCACAGTGCAGCGCCCCCCTATATTGTATCCCTCATCCACAAAGCCCTCCACAGTGCAGAGCCCCCTATATTGTATCCCCCATCCACAGCACCGCGCCCCCCTATAATGTATCCCTCATCCACAGTGCAGCGCCCCCCTATATTGTATCCCTCATCCACAAAGCCCTCCACAGCGCAGTGCCCCCCTATATTGTATCCCTCATCCACAGCGCAGTGCCCCCCTATATTGTATCCCTCATCCACAGTGCAGCGCCCCCCTATATTGTATCCCTCATCCACAGTGCAGCGCCCCCCTATAATGTATCCCTCATCCACAGCGCAGCGCCCCCCTATAATGTATCCCTCATCCACAGTGCAGCGCCCCCCTATAATGTATCCCTCATCCACAGTGCAGCGCCCCCCTATATTGTATCCCTCATCCACAGTGCAGCGCCCCCCTATATTGTATCCCTCATCCACAGCGCAGCGCCCCCCTATATTGTATCCCTCATCCACAGCGCAGCTCCCCCCTATAATGTATCCCTCATCCACAGCGCAGCGCCCCCCTATATTGTATCCCTCATCCACAGCGCAGCTCCCCCCTATAATGTATCCCTCATCCACAGCGCAGCTCCCCCCTATAATGTATCCCTCATCCACAGCGCAGCGCCCCCTATATTGTATCCCTCATCCACAGCGCAGCGCTCCCTATATTGTATCCCTCATCCACAGCGCAGCTCCCCCCTATAATGTATCCCTCATCCACAGCGCAGCGCCTCCCTATAATGTATCCCTCATCCACAGCGCAGCGCCCCCCTATATTGTATCCCTCATCCACAGCGCAGCGCCCCCCTATATTGTATCTCTTATCCACAGCGCAGCGCCCCCCTATAATGTATCCCTCATCCACAGCGCAGCGCCCCCCTATAATGTATCCCTCATCCACAGCGCAGCGCCCCCCTATAATGTATCCCTCATCCACAGTGCAGCGCCCCCCTATATTGTATCCCTCATCCACAGCGCAGCTCCCCCCTATAATGTATCCCTCATCCACAGCGCAGCGCCCCCCTATATTGTATCCCTCATCCACAGCGCAGCTCCCCCCTATAATGTATCCCTCATCCACAGCGCAGCGCTCCCTATATTGTATCCCTCATCCACAGCGCAGCGCCCCCCTATATTGTATCCCTCATCCACAGCGCAGCTCCCCCCTATAATGTATCCCTCATCCACAGTGCAGCGCCCCCCTATAATGTATCCCTCATCCACAGCGCGGCGCCCCCCTATATTGTATCCCTCATCCACAAAGCCCTCCACAGTGCAGAGCCCCCTATATTGTATCCCCCATCCACAGCACCGCGCCCCCCTATAATGTATCCCTCATCCACAGTGCAGCGCCCCCCTATATTGTATCCCTCATCCACAAAGCCCTCCACAGTGCAGAGCCCCCTATATTGTATCCCTCATCCACAGCGCAGTGCCCCCCTATATTGTATCCCTCATCCACAGCGCAGTGCCCCCCTATATTGTATCCCTCATCCACAGTGCAGCGCCCCCCTATATTGTATCCCTCATCCACAGTGCAGCGCCCCCCTATAATGTATCCCTCATCCACAGCGCAGCGCCCCCCTATAATGTATCCCTCATCCACAGTGCAGCGCCCCCCTATAATGTATCCCTCATCCACAGTGCAGCGCCCCCCTATATTGTATCCCTCATCCACAGTGCAGCGCCCCCCTATATTGTATCCCTCATCCACAGCGCAGCGCCCCCCTATATTGTATCCCTCATCCACAGCGCAGCTCCCCCCTATAATGTATCCCTCATTCACAGCGCAGCGCCCCCCTATATTGTATCCCTCATCCACAGCGCAGCTCCCCCCTATAATGTATCCCTCATCCACAGCGCAGCTCCCCCCTATAATGTATCCCTCATCCACAGCGCAGCGCCCCCTATATTGTATCCCTCATCCACAGCGCAGCGCTCCCTATATTGTATCCCTCATCCACAGCGCAGCGCCCCCCTATATTGTATCCCTCATCCACTGCGCAGCTCCCCCCTATAATGTATCCCTCATCCACAGCGCAGCGCCCCCTATATTGTATCCCTCATCCACAGCGCAGCGCTCCCTATATTGTATCCCTCATCCACAGCGCAGCGCCCCCCTATATTGTATCCCTCATCCACAGCGCAGCGCCCCCCTATAATGTATCCCTCATCCACAGCGCAGCTCCCCCCTATAATGTATCCCTCATCCACAGCGCAGCGCCCCCTATATTGTATCCCTCATCCACAGCGCAGCGCTCCCTATATTGTATCCCTCATCCACAGCGCAGCGCCCCCCTATATTGTATCCCTCATCCACAGTGCAGCGCCCCCCTATATTGTATCCCTCATCCACAGCGCAGCTCCCCCCTAAAATGTATCCCTCATCCACAGCGCAGCGCCCCCCTATATTGTATCCCTCATCCACAGCGCAGCTCCCCCCTATAATGTATCCCTCATCCACAGCGCAGCGCCCCCTATATTGTATCCCTCATCCACAGCGCAGCGCTCCCTATATTGTATCCCTCATCCACAGCGCAGCGCCTCCCTATAATGTATCCCTCATCCACAGCGCAGCGCCCCCCTATATTGTATCCCTCATCCACAGCGCAGCGCCCCCCTATATTGTATCTCTTATCCACAGCGCAGCGCCCCCCTATAATGTATCCCTCATCCACAGCGCAGCGCCCCCCTATAATGTATCCCTCATCCACAGCGCAGCGCCCCCCTATAATGTATCCCTCATCCACAGCGCAGCGCCCCCCTATATTGTATCCCCCATCCACAGCACCGCGCCCCCCTATAATGTATCCCTCATCCACAGTGCAGCGCCCCCCTATAATGTATCCCTCATCCACAGTGCAGCGCCCCCCTATAATGTATCCCTCATCCACAGTGCAGCGCCCCCCTATAATGTATCCCTCATCCACAGCGCACCGCCACCCTATATTGTATCCCTCATCCACAGCGCAGCTCCCCCCTATAATGTATCCCTCATCCACAGCGCAGCGCCTCCCTATAATGTATCCCTCATCCACAGCGCAGCGCCCCCCTATATTGTATCCCTCATCCACAGCGCAGCGCCCCCCTATAATGTATCCCTCATCCACAGCGCAGCGTCCCCTATATTGTATCCCTCATCCACAGCGCAGCGCCCCCTATAATGTATCCCTCATCCACAGTGCAGCGCCCCCCTATATTGTATCCCTCATCCACAAAGCCCTCCACAGCGCAGCGCCCCCCTATAATGTATCCCTCATCCACAGCGCAGCGCCCCCCTATAATGTATCCCTCATCCACAGCGCAGTGCCCCCTATATTGTATCCCTCATCCACAGCGCAGCGCCCCCCTATAATGTATCCCTCATCCACAGTGCAGCGCCCCCTATATTGTATCCCCGATCCACAGCACCGCGCCCCCCTATAATGTATCCCTCATCCACAGTGCAGCGCCCCCCTATATTGTATCCCTCATCCACAGCGCAGCGCCCCCCTATAATGTATCCCTCATCCACAGCGCAGCGCCCCCCTATAATGTATCCCTCATCCACAGCGCAGCGCCCCCCTATAATGTATCCCTCATCCACAGCGCAGCGCCCCCCTATATTGTATCCCTCATCCACAGCGCAGCGTCCCCTATAATGTATCCCTCATCCACAGCGCAGCGCCCCCTATATTGTATCCCTCATCCACAGCGCAGCGCCCCCCTATATTGTATCCCTCATCCACAAAGCCCTCCACAGTGCAGAGCCCCCCTATAATGTATCCCTCATCCACAGCGCAGCGCCCCCTATAATGTATCCCTCATCCACAGTGCAGCGCCCCCCTATAATGTATCCCTCATCCACAGTGCAGCGCCCCCCTATAATGTATCCCTCATCCACAGCGCAGCGCCCCCCTATAATGTATCCCTCATCCACAGCGCAGCGCCCCCCTATAATGTATCCCTCATCCACAGTGCAGCGCCCCCTATAATGTATCCCTCATCCACAGTGCAGCGCCCCCCTATATTGTATCCCTCATCCACAAAGCCCTCCACAGTGCAGAGCCCCCTATATTGTATCCCCCATCCACAGCACTGCGCCCCCCTATAATGTATCCCTCATCCACAGTGCAGCGCCCCCCTATATTGTATCCCTCATCCACAAAGCCCTCCACAGTGCAGAGCCCCCTATATTGTATCCCTCATCCACAGCGCAGCGCCCCCCTATATTGT
Organism: Eleutherodactylus coqui; assembly: GCF_035609145.1. Classification (NCBI taxonomy): domain Eukaryota; kingdom Metazoa; phylum Chordata; class Amphibia; order Anura; family Eleutherodactylidae; genus Eleutherodactylus; species Eleutherodactylus coqui. Next base: position 121,089,827 of record NC_089848.1, read on the forward strand.
ATCCCTCATCCACAGTGCAGCGCCCCCCTATATTGTATCCCTCATCCACAGCGCAGCGCCCCCCTATATTGTATCCCTCATCCACAGCGCAGCGCCCCCCTATATTGTATCCCTCATCCACAGTGCTGCGCCCCCTATAATGTATCCCTCATCCACAGCGCAGCGCCCCCCTATATTGTATCCCTCATCCACAAAGCCATCCACAGTGCAGAGCCCCCTATATTGTATCCCCCATCCACAGCACCGCGCCCCCCTATAATGTATCCCTCATCCACAGTGCTGCAGAGCCCCCTATATTGTATCCCTCATCCACAGCGCAGTGCCCCCCTATATTGTATCCCTCATCCACAGCGCAGTGCCCCCCTATATTGTATCCCTCATCCACAGCGCCCCCCTATATTGTATCCCTCATCCACAGTGCAGCGCCCCCCTATAATGTATCCCTCATCCACAGCGCAGCGCCCCCCTATATTGTATCCCTCATCCACAGCGCAGCGCCCCCCTATATTGTATCCCTCATCCAAAGTGCAGCGCCCCCCTATAATGTATCCCTCATCCACAGTGCAGCGCCCCCCTATATTGTATCCCTCATCCACAGTGCAGCGCCCCCCTATATTGTATCCCTCATCCACAAAGCCCTCCACAGTGCAGCGCCCCCCTATATTGTATCCCTCATCCACAGCGCAGCGCCCCCCTATAATGTATCCCTCATCCACAGCGCAGCGCCCCCCTATAATGTATCCCTCATCCACAGCGCAGCGCCCCCCTATAATGTATCCCTCATCCACAGCGCAGCGCCCCCCTATAATGTATCCCTCATCCACAGCGCAGCGCCCCCCTATAATGTATCCCTCATCCACAGCGCAGCTCCCCCCTATAATGTATCCCTCATCCACAGTGCAGCGCCCCCCTATATTGTATCCCTCATCCACAGTGCAGCGCCCCCCTATATTGTATCCCTCATCCACAGTGCAGCGCCCCCCTATAATGTATCCCTCATCCACAGCGCAGCGCCCCCCTATATTGTATCCCTCATCCACAGCGCAGCGCCCCCTATATTGTATCCCTCATCCAAAGTGCAGCGCCCCCCTATAATGTATCCCTCATCCACAGTGCAGCGCCCCCCTATATTGTATCCCTCATCCACAGCGCAGCGTCCCCTATATTGTATCCCTCATCCACAGCGCAGCGCCCCCCTATATTGTATCCCTCATCCACAAAGCCCTCCACAGTGCAGCGCCCCCCTATATTGTATCCCTCATCCACAGTGCAGCGCCCCCCTATAATGTATCCCTCATCCACAGCGCAGCGCCCCCCTATATTGTATCCCTCATCCACAGCGCAGCGCCCCCCTATAATGTATCCCTCATCCACAGCGCAGCGCCCCCCTATAATGTATCCCTCATCCACAGTGCAGCGCCCCCCTATATTGTATCCCTCATCCACAGCGCAGCGCCCCCCTATAATGTATCCCTCATCCACAGCGCAGCGCCCCCCTATATTGTATCCCTCATCCACAAAGCCCTCCACAGTGCAGAGCCCCCTATATTGTATCCCTCATCCACAGCGCAGTGCCCCCCTATATTGTATCCCTCATCCACAAAGCCCTCCACTCATCCACAAAGCCCTCCACAGCGCAGCGCCCCCCTATATCGCCTCCCTCATCTCAATCTATCACCCAGCCCGGGCTCTCCGCTCTGCTAATGAAACCAGACTGAGCGCCCCTTTAATTCGAACTTCTCATTCCCGCCTCCAAGACTTCTCCAGAGCAGCACCGGTCCTCTGGAACGCATTACCAAAGGATACCCGGGCAATCCAGGACTCGCAGAACTTCAGGCGTGCTCTATAAAAGGCACCTCTTCAGGGAGGCATACCGAATACCCTAAACAAACCCCCCTGTACTCCGCCTGATAACATGCTCCCTGACCTACTGACTGCAATCCCTGCTAGCCACCATAAACCGCTCCTGCAGCCACACCGATTCTGCCGTCACACGGCCAAATGTCTGACCATTGTCTATGTGTATAACATCGCTCACTCTCCACTTCGCCATACCGTGCACATCTCCACCCCGCCATACCGTGCACATCTCCACCCCCCCATACCGTGCGCATCTCCACCTCGCCATACCGTGCGCATCTCCACCCCCCCATACCGTGCGCATCTCCACCCCCCCATACCGTGCGCATCTCCACCCCCCCATACCGTGCGCATCTCCACCCCCCCCATACCGTGCGCATCTCCACCCCCCCATACCGTGCGCATCTCCACCCCCCCATACCGTGCGCATCTCCACCCCGCCATACCGTGCGCATCTCCACCCCGCCATACCGTGCGCATCTCCACCCCCCCATACCGTGCGCATCTCCACCTCACCACACCGTGCGCATCTCCACCTCACCACACCGTGCGCATCTCCACCCCCCCATACCGTGCGCATCTCCACCTCGCCATACCGTGCGCATCTCCACCTCGCCATACCGTGCGCATCTCCACCTCGCCATACCGTGCGCATCTCCACCTCGCCATACCGTGCGCATCTCCACCTCGCCATACCGTGCGCATCTCCACCTCGCCATACCGTGCGCATCTCCACCTCGCCATACCGTGCGCATCTCCACCTCGCCATACCGTGCGCATCTCCACCTCGCCATACCGTGCGCATCTCCACCTCGCCATACCGTGCGCATCTCCACCTCGCCATACCGTGCGCATCTCCACCTCGCCATACCGTGCGCATCTCCACCTCGCCATACCGTGCGCATCTCCACCTCGCCATACCGTGCGCATCTCCACCTCGCCATACCGTGCGCATCTCCACCTCGCCATACCGTGCGCATCTCCACCTCGCCATACCGTGCGCATCTCCACCTCGCCATACCGTGCGCATCTCCACCTCGCCATACCGTGCGCATCTCCACCTCGCCATACCGTGCGCATCTCCACCTCGCCATACCGTGCGCATCTCCACCTCGCCATACCGTGCGCATCTCCACCTCGCCATACCGTGCGCATCTCCACCTCGCCATACCGTGCGCATCTCCACCTCGCCATACCGTGCGCATCTCCACCCCGCCATACCGTGCGCATCTCCACCCCCCCATACCGTGCGCATCTCCACCCCCCCATACCGTGCGCATCTCCACCCCGCCATACCGTGCGCATCTCCACCTCGCCATACCGTGCGCATCTCCACCTCGCCATACCGTGCGCATCTCCACCTCGCCATACCGTGCGCATCTCCACCTCGCCATACCGTGCGCATCTCCACCTCGCCATACCGTGCGCATCTCCACCTCGCCATACCGTGCGCATCTCCACCTCGCCATACCGTGCGCATCTCCACCTCGCCATACCGTGCGCATCTCCACCCCGCCATACCGTGCGCATCTCCACCCCGCCATACCGTGCGCATCTCCACCCCGCCATACCGTGCGCATCTCCACCCCGCCATACCGTGCGCATCTCCACCCCGCCATACCGTGCGCATCTCCACCCCGCCATACCGTGCGCATCTCCACCCCGCCATACCGTGCGCATCTCCACCCCGCCATACCGTGCGCATCTCCACCCCGCCATACCGTGCGCATCTCCACCCCGCCATACCGTGCGCATCTCCACCCCGCCATACCGTGCGCATCTCCACCCCGCCATACCGTGCGCATCTCCACCCCGCCATACCGTGCGCATCTCCACCCCGCCATACCGTGCGCATCTCCACCCCGCCATACCGTGCGCATCTCCACCCCGCCATACCGTGCGCATCTCCACCCCGCCATACCGTGCACATCTCCACCCCGCCATACAACCAATCACATCTCCACCCCGCAGTAGAATATATAACAACCAATCACAGCACAGCTTTCATGTTACCTCAGAAGTATAATATATAACAACCAATCACAGCACAGCTTTCATGTTACCTCAGCAGTATAATACATAACAACCAATCACAGCGCAGCTTTCATGTTACCTCAGTATAATATAAAACAACCAATCACAGCGCAGCTTTCATGTTACCTCAGTATAATATATAACAACCAATCACAGCGCAGCTTTCATGTTACCTCAGTATAATATATAACAACCAATCACAGCACAGCTTTCATGTTACCTCAGCGGTATAATATATAACAACCAATCACAGCGCAGCTTTCATGTTACCTCAGCGGTATAATATATAACAACCAATCACAGTGCAGCTTTCATGTTACCTCAGCAATATAATATATAACAACCAATCACAGCACAGCTTTCATGTTACCTCAGTATAATATATAACAACCAATCACAGCACAGCTTTCATGTTACCTCAGTATAATATATAACAACCAATCACAGCGCAGCTTTTATGTTACGTCAGCAGTATAATATATAACAACCAATCACAGCGCAGCTATAATGTTACCTCAGTAGAATATATAACAACCAATCACAGCGCAGCTTTCATGTTATCTCAGCAGTATAATATATAACAACCAATCACAGTGCAGCGTTCATGTTACCTCAGCAGTATAATACATAACAACCAATCACAGCGCAGCTTTCATGTTACCTCAGTATAATATATAACAACCAATCACAGCGCAGCTTTCATGTTACCTCAGCAGTATAATATATAACAACCAATCACAGCGCAGCTTTCATGTTACCTCAGCGGTATAATATATAACAACCAATCACAGCGCAGCTTTCATGTTACCTCAGCGGTATAATATATAACAACCAATCACAGCACAGCTTTTATGTTACGTCAGCAGTATAATATATAACAACCAATCACAGCACAGCTTTCATGTTACCTCAGCAGTATAATATATAACAACCAATCACAGCGCAGCTATAATGTTACCTCAGTAGAATATATAACAACCAATCACAGCGCAGCTTTCATGATACCTCAGCAGTATACTATATAACAACCAATCACAGCGCAGCTTTCATGTTACCTCAGCGGTATAATATATAACAACCAATCACAGCGCAGCTTTCATGTTACCTCAGCGGTATAATATATAACAACCAATCACAGCGCAGCTTTCATGTTACCTCAGCAGTATACTATATAACAACCAATCACAGCGCAGCTTTCATGTTACCTCAGCAGTATATTATATAACAACCAATCACAGCGCAGCTTTCATGTTACCTCAGCAGTATAATATATAACAACCAATCACAGAGCAGCTTTCATGTTACCTCAGCAGTATATTATATATCAACAAATCACAGCGCAGCTTTCATGTTACCTCAGTATAATATATAACAACCAATCACAGCGCAGCTTTAATGTTACCTCAGCGGTATAATATATAACAACCAATCACAGCGCAGCTTTCATGTTACCTCAGTATAATATATAATAACCAATCACAGCGCAGCTTTCATGTTACCTCAGCAGTATAATATATAACAACCAATCACAGCGCAGCTTTTATGTTACGTCAGCAGTATAATATATAACAACCAATCACAGCGCAGCTTTCATGTTACCTCAGTATAATATATAACAACCAATCACAGCGCAGCTTTAATGTTACCTCAGCGGTATAATATATAACAACCAATCACAGCGCAGCTTTCATGTTACCTCAGTATAATATATAATAACCAATCACAGCGCAGCTTTCATGTTACCTCAGCAGTATAATATATAACAACCAATCACAGCGCAGCTTTTATGTTACGTCAGCAGTATAATATATAACAACCAATCACAGCGCAGCTTTCATGTTACCTCAGTAGAATATATAACAACCAATCACAGCGCAGCTTTCATGTTACCTCAGTATAATATATAATAACCAATCACAGCACAGCTTTCATGTTACCTCAGCAGTATAATATATAACAACCAATCACAGTGCAGCTTTCATGTTACCTCAGCAGTATAATACATAACAACCAATCACAGCACAGCTTTCATGTTACCTCAGTATAATATATAACAACCAATCACAGCGCAGCTTTCATGTTACCTCAGCAGTATAATATATAACAACCAATCACAGCGCAGCTTTCATGTTACCTCAGCGGTATAATATATAACAACCAATCACAGTACAGCTTTCATGTTACCTCAGTATAATATATATCAACCAATCACAGCACAGCTTTCATGTTACCTCAGTATAATATATAACAACCAATCACAGCACAGCTTTCATGTTACCTCAGTATAATATATAACAACCAATCACAGTACAGCTTTCATGTTACCTCAGTATAATATATAACAACCAATCACAGCACAGCTTTCATGTTACCTCAGTATAATATATAACAACCAATCACAGCACAGCTTTCATGTTACCTCAGTATAATATATAACAACCAATCACAGCACAGCTTTCATGTTACCTCAGCAGTATAATATATAACAACCAATCACAGCGCAGCTTTCATGTTACCTCAGTATAATATATAACAACCAATCACAGCACAGCTTTCATGTTACCTCAGCAGTATAATATATAACAACCAATCACAGCGCAGCTTTCATGTTACCTCAGTATAATATATAACAACCAATCACAGCGCAGCTTTCATGTTACCTCAGCAGTATAATATATAACAACCAATCACAGCACAGCTTTCATGTTACCTCAGTATAATATATAACAACCAATCACAGCACAGCTTTCATGTTACCTCAGTATAATATATAACAGCCAATCACAGCGCAGCTTTCATGTTGCCTCAGCGGTATAATATATAATAACCAATCACAGCACAGCTTTCATGTTACCTCAGTATAATATATAACAGCCAATCACAGCGCAGCTTTCATGTTGCCTCAGCGGTATAATATATAATAACCAATCACAGCACAGCTTTCATGTTACCTCAGTATAATATATAACAACCAATCACAGCGCAGCTTTCATGTTACCTCAGCGGTATAATATATAACAACCAATCACAGCACAGCTTTCATGTTACCTCAGTATAATATATAACAACCAATCACAGCGCAGCTTTCATGTTACCTCAGCGGTATAATATATAATAACCAATCACAGCACAGCTTTAATGTTGCCTCAGCGGTATAATATATAACAACCAATCACAGCACAGCTCTCATGTTACCTCAGTATAATATATAACAACCAATCACAGCACAGCTTTCATGTTACCTCAGTATAATATATAACAGCCAATCACAGCGCAGCTTTCATGTTACCTCAGTATAATATATAACAACCAATCACAGCGCAGCTTTCATGTTACCTCAGTATAATATATAACAACCAATCACAGCGCAGCTTTCATGTCACCTCAGCAGTATAATATATAACAACCAATCACAGCACAGCTTTCATGTTACCTCAGTATAATATATAACAACCAATCACAGCGCAGCTTTCATGTTACCTCAGCGGTATAATATATAATAACCAATCACAGCACAGCTTTAATGTTGCCTCAGCGGTATAATATATAACAACCAATCACAGCACAGCTCTCATGTTACCTCAGTATAATATATAACAACCAATCACAGCACAGCTTTCATGTTACCTCAGTATAATATATAACAGCCAATCACAGCGCAGCTTTCATGTTACCTCAGTATAATATATAACAACCAATCACAGCGCAGCTTTCATGTTACCTCAGTATAATATATAACAACCAATCACAGCACAGCTTTCATGTTACCTCAGTATAATATATAACAACCAATCACAGCACAGCTTTCATGTTACCTCAGTATAATATATAACAACCAATCACAGCGCAGCTTTCATGTTGCCTCAGCAGTATAATATATAACAACCAATCACAGTGCAGCTTTCATGTTACCTTAGCAGTATAATATATAATAACCAATCACAGCGCAGCTTTCATGTTACCTCAGCAGTATAATATATAACAACCAATCACAGCGCAGCTTTCATGTTACCTCAGTATAATATATAACAACCAATCACAGCGCAGCTTTCATGTTACCTCAGCAGTATAATATATAACAACCAATCACAGCGCAGCTTTCATGTTACCTCAGTATAATATATAACAACCAATCACAGCGCAGCTTTCATGTTACCTCAGTATAATATATAACAACCAATCACAGCGCAGCTTTCATGTTACCTCAGTATAATATATAACAACCAATCACAGCACAGCTTTCATGTTACCTCAGCGGTATAATATATAATAACCAATCACAGCGCAGCTTTCATGTTACCTCAGCAGTATAATATATAACAACCAATCACAGCACAGCTTTCATGTTACCTCAGCATTCTCAATATCCAGCAATTGTCTTGTGATACGTTCGGCGGATGCATCATTTTGTAGTTGAGCACGCATCCTGTTGCTCGTAATGCCTTTTGCTTTCGTGCTTGAGATGGAAATCAAATGATCTTTGTCTGGGGGGCATAACTGTCGACGATGCTCGCACGCCCCCCACCTATCGTAGGATAGATGTACTGTGCCAGTAATCTTCCCAGGAGTGTGCTCAACAACTTCCCAAAGTCTCATGGCAATCGGATGAATGGTGTAGTAGCGCAAAACAGACAGACAGACAGACATTAATTTATATATATCAGGAAGTGAGAGAATTAGATTCTATACGTAAAATTTGGACGCTAATTCTTTTGCGCATAGCATTGAATAATCAAGTTGAGACCCATTAACTTTTCCTATTTATGACATAATCAATGCCCGTGCCAAATTTCATGTTTATACAACATCGGGAAGTGAGAGAATTAGTGGCAGTGATGGAAATCGAACGATCTACGTGCGGGGGGGGGGGGGGGGTGTAACTGTCGACGACGCTCGCACGCGCACCATTTATTGTAGCATAAATCTACTATGCCTATAACCTTCCCAGGAGTGTACTCAGCAACTTCCCAAAGTCTCATGGCAATCGGATGAATGGTGTAGTAGCGCAAAACAGACAGACAGACAGACATTAATTTATATATATCAGGAAGTGAGAGAATTAGATTCTATACGTAAAATTTGGACGCTAATTCTTTTGCGCATAGCATTGAATAATCAAGTTGAGACCCATTAACTTTTCCTATTTATGACATAATCAATGCCCGTGCCAAATTTCATGTTTATACAACATCGGGAAGTGAGAGAATTAGTGGCAGTGATGGAAATCGAACGATCTACGTGCGGGGGGGGGGGGGGGGGTGTAACTGTCGACGACGCTCGCACGCGCACCATTTATTGTAGCATAAATCTACTATGCCTATAACCTTCCCAGGAGTGTACTCAGCAACTTCCCAAAGTCTCATGGCGATCGGATGAATGGTGTAGTAGCGCATAAAGGACAAACAGACAGACAGACACGCAGACAGACAGACACGCAGACAGACAGACACGCAGACAGACACGCAGACACACAGACACATACATTCAATTTTATATATATAGATGAGCCCAACGGCGTACGGAGCGACCAGCCTCCCGCCCGCTACATGCACCCCTCGTCTCTGCATGACTTATCTTTACATGATGCGGTTGGGAAGTCGTAAGAGGCGAGGATGTTGGCCTCCGAGGGTTGACTAGGCTGAAGGCTATAGCAAACCATCAGCTCCGACAAGTATGAGAAGCCGTGTTCGCACATTCCGGATTTGGTCAGGATTTTGGTGCAGATTCCGTGCCCGAGCCCTGACAGAATCGGCCAACACTCCGCAGCTAATGCAAGTCAATGGGGGATTTTATACCCCCTTCACATGTAGTGTTCATAATTGGCGCGGATTCCATACCGATTAGTCCCAATGAAGCGCCATAAATTTGATGACACAACAGCAGCAGAAATCCAAGTTCCAGCCTGAGATTTCTGTACAGGTTCTTTGAAGAATACCCTCATCGGATTTGCCATAGTCAAATCCAACACGGTGTTCAATGCCTTGATGATTCACTGACAGCAAGCAGACATCTTGAAAATGGTGAACCAATGAAATACAAAAGTATTTACAAAAATGGTAAAACATCTGCATATGCTTTGCTTGAAGGGGCGGTAGCACAATTGCAAGTTATCTCCTATCCACGGCATAGGGGAATCTCACCAAGGACCCCGCCGATCTCAAGAATTGGGATCCTGTGTCCCATGTCCTCCTCACGGCGGGTGCACTAGTACTCCATTCACTTTCAATGGGACTGCAGAGATTCTTGTCAGTCCCACTAAAATAAATTGGGCGCTGACCGAACCTGCTCAGCCAGTGCTCCATCCACAGTGATGTCACTGCGTGGGGAGAACCGAACCCCACAGTGACAGGAGAGCGGGACCTGGGAGACCCCACTAATCTGCAAGCATTCCTCTATGCTGTAAATAGGAGATAACTTGCAATAGTCGTACAACTCTGGACCCCTTTAAGGAATAGGTGGGGTGGATTTTATTTTTTAACTTAAAAACATGTATTTTGGCTATTTTTGTAATAAAGTTTAAAGAAAAGTGTTGCAGCGTCTGTATTCCGCAGCTTTTAGATATCACTATATACCGCCACTACAGTCTGATTCTCAATAGGAGATCCGTAAGTGAGGCTGGCCTTCCCTCAGTTCTCTCCTTTCCTGCACCTTCTTATCACCTAATTTAAATCACAACAACAAAGTGTATCTTTTTATGTGGTTAATAGAGATGAGCGAGCGCGCTCGGATAAGTCAGTTACTCTAACAAGACTCGCTCTTCTCGAGTAACTGCATTCTTGTCCGAGGGTGAGCGGGAGGGGGGGGGGGGGGGGGGGCGTCAGGTAGTGAGAAAGATCTCTTACTCTCTCTCCCACCGTCACCAGCTCCCTGCCAACCCCCCCCCCCCCCTCCCCGAGCATGCTCAGACAAGGATGCAGTTACTCGAGAAGAGTGAGGCTCGCTCCAGTAACGGACTTATCCGAGCGCGCTCGCTCATCTCTAGTGGTTATAAATTAGTTGATAAATAGTGCAGAAGCGGAGAGAGAAGGGCAAAAAACTATGACTGAAGTCCAGCCCCACTGACTGTGTTCTAGGGAGACTAAGGCCTCATGTCCACTCAAAAAATACAATCCGCGCAGAATCTGCCGCGGATTTCCGCGGCAGATTTGCTTTAAATGGCATTTTTTTGCATGCAGATATCCGCACATGTTCCTATCAATGTGATAGCAATGTTGCCGATCCGCGTGGATTCCGCGGCAAATGGAGCATGCCGCGTTTTTTCTCCCGCGCATGAAAAACGCAATTCTTCCGCAGGTGCAAAAATCAATTTAATGGACCCGTGGATGGCAATGATTCCCTATGGGCAAAATCCGCTGCGGAATCCGCAATTCCATTTACCCAGTGGACATGAGGCCTAAAGGTACCTACACACACGGTAGGACTGTTGGGCGTGTAAGAGACCGCCAGCCGTACCAGTGACCATCATCCTTGTCCTTTACACTGGAGCGATAGTTCAGTGGATGGAAGCGGAGCGCGCCGGGGATCATTCTGGCCCGCCTCCATTCACAGTAAACAGGAGACCTTCATATATGGAGTGACTCCTGTTCACACTGAGCGAGGAGACGCTCAGCCGTTGTTCCTTTCCAGTGAGCTAGCAACACCTAGTGACTTCTCGCTCAGCGCCCTCTTGGGGTCTGTGTGTACACGCGCTGACATTCTGGTGATTATCGGACCACTGACTGTGTAGAGTTTCCTTTAGACTGCAGTTTCTACATGCAGTGATATGTAGAAGCTGCAGACGACAAACTGTGCAACGTTTTTAAAAGAACCCCATTGCAAAGGGGACTCCATGCGACATCCGTATGCCTTTGCTGGGTGCACAAGGCCTTCAGGCAGGCTGATCTCAGAGCCTCGGAGAGGGAGGGTGTCAGAACCGGCAACTCTCGGGGCCGCCGTGCCCGCACCACCGGTCCGGCCACCCGGGGTACAGGAGCACGGCGCAGAGGTACCCCGGTTCTTGTGATCTCCCCGGGCCGCTGTAAGACTGGTCGCCGCCGGGTTGCTAGGGAGGCAGCTGGTGCTTCTAGTCGCTTGACTACCAGGCTGGCTTCCCTGGTAACTGTCTGTGCAGTGAGACTGGGGGCGTGCCCCAGCACCGCCCTGATTAGCCCTGCTGCTGTCAGGCTCCCCGCCCCAATCAGCTTCTGGGGCGGGAGCGCTGACAGCATTTAAATAGGTGTGTTTTCCTCTCAGGCCTTGCCAGTGTTAGTTTGGTCTTCCAGCTGCACCCGCGTATACTTTTGACTCCTGTTTGTGACCCCGGCTTTCTTGACCTCTGCTTTTGGACCTTGACTACGTTTTGCCTGACCCCCCTGTACTGCGTACCCTCCTGTTGCCGACCCGGATTGTCTGACCGCTCTACCGTTGTTTGTCTTCAGTGTCTGTTTGTCTCCCCGTGTCCCGCTTCCCTAGTGAGGGTAGGGACCGCCGCCCAGTTGTCGCCCTGGGGGTTAGCCCAGGGGGGCAAGTAGGCAGGGACAGGGGTTGCGGGATATATCAGGGACCCCCATATCCCGGACACTGTCCTGACAGTAACACTGGCCGAAGGTAGGTCAGACTCGTGCATCCGCCCGGCTACTTTGAATCCCTCGATGGAGGCCGTGGCTGCGTTAGCGAACCAGGTCCAGGTCCTTACTAACCTTGTCCAGGACCTAACCGCCCGCATGCAGCTACAGGAACAAGTGGCGGCTGCAGGTCCCATGCAGCCCCCTTCCGCTCCCGGGACTATGTCAGAACCCCGAGCCACGCTGCCGGACTGCTTCTCTGGAGAGAGAGGTCAGTTCTTTGCATTTAGAGAGAGCTGCAAGCTCTACTTTGATCTCCGACCCCACTCCTCTGGTACTGAATATCAGAAAGTGGGAATTGTAATTACCCGCCTGAGGGGGGACCCCCAAAATTGGGCTTTCTCGCTACCAGCAGGCTCTCCAGCCCGACTATCCCTTGACGCCTTTTTTTCCGCCCTGGGTCAAATTTATGACGAACCCGACCGGGCGGGCTACGCAGTCTCCAAACTTCTGGCCCTGCGCCAGGGTTGTAAGATGGCGGAGGACTACTGTTCCCAATTCCGTCAACATTGTACGGAATCCGGGTGGAACGATGCCGCCCTAAAAGACTTATTTTTGACCGGCCTGTCTGAGGGTCTCAAGGACCTACTTGTGGCCCACCCAGAGCCTAGAACCCTGGAGCAAGCCATGACGCTTGCTATTCGGGCCGACCGACGTTTGAGGGGCCGACACGCCGCTCGGGCCACTCCACTCCCCACGCCCACTTCTTCTACTGACCTGACTCTCTCACTTCCCACCACCGAGCCCATGGAACTGGGAGCCATGAACCCCAAGCAGCGACGGGAATATCGCCTGAAGAAGAATCTTTGCTTCTACTGTGGGGAGCCGGGTCACCGCATTGCCACCTGCACTAAGAAGCCACGGCAGGAAAAACTCCCGCTCCTAGGCAGTTGTCGGGAGGACTGTCTAGGAGCTAAGGTACTCCCTGTGTTATCCAAAATGTTATTGCCTTGCACCCTAGAATTTCATGCTTTCCACCGTACTGGGCAAGCCTTTGTTGATTCTGGGGCTGCGGCGAATTTCGTTAACTTTAATTTCGTTGCTCAACTGTCCGGGGTTTTTTTACGTTTAGAGACCCCGATTCTGGTTTCAGGAGTGGACTCCACCCCATTGCAAGCAGGGGTGGTTCATCTGGTTACCCCTGAAGTAAGGTTTACGATAGGAGCCTTACACGTGGAAACCTGCACCTTTCTAGTGATGAGAGATTTGTCTGTGGACGTCGTCCTAGGCCTCCCCTGGCTCCGGGAGCACAACCCGGTAGTAAATTGGGACACGTTGGAACTGGTAAAGTGGGGTCCCCGCTGTGCCAACCACCTTTGTGCAGTGAAGGTGGGAATCTCCACCTGCGAGGGGACCCCCCTACCAGATTACCTCTCCGAGTTTTCTGACGTGTTCTCCAAACAATTATCTGAAGCTCTGCCCCCTCATAGGGAATGGGACTGTAAAATAGACTTGATCCCTGGGGCCAAACTTCCTAAGGGCCGCATTTATAACGTTACGGTTCCTGAGAGAGAATCCATGAGGGACTATATCCAGGACAGCCTGGCCAAGGGGCACATCCGGCCCTCAGAATCCCCGGTGGGTGCCGGGTTTTTCTTCGTTGAGAAGAAGGATGGGGGTCTCCGGCCCTGTATTGACTATAGAGAGCTAAACAAAATCACAGTCCGAAACCAGTATGCCCTTCCACTCATTCCTGACCTCCTCAACCAGGTCGCTGGTGCCCGATGGTTTTCTAAACTTGATCTCAGGGGAGCATACAACCTCATCCGCATTCGGGAGGGGGATGAGTGGAAAACCGCCTTCAATACGCCCCTCGGGCATTTTGAATACCTAGTTATGCCTTTTGGATTGTGTAACGCCCCCGCCATTTTTCAGGGGTACATGAACTCAGTGTTTCAGGATATCATGGGGGTGTTCGTGGTTGTATATCTAGACGACATTTTGATTTTTTCCTCCGACTTGCCAAGTCACCATACTCACGTTCAGACTGTACTAGCTCGACTCAGACATAACAAGCTGTTTGCTAAACTCGAGAAATGTGTGTTCGGGGTACAAAAGATATCATTTTTGGGGTATATCATCACGCCATGCGACTTCCAGATGGATCCTGAAAAGGTGAAAGCCATCACGGAGTGGGCCCAGCCAGGGTCGTTGAAAGCCCTTCAACGCTTCCTCGGCTTCGCCAACTACTATCGCAAATTCATCAAAGACTTCTCCGTGGTGGCTAAACCTCTAACGGACCTCACCAGAAAGGGGGCTGATGTGAGGACCTGGTCTTCTGAGGCTCTGAGGGCCTTCGATACCCTAAAGGCGGCGTTCTCTTCTGCACCTGTCCTAATACAACCAGATCTGTCCAGCCCTTTTTTGGTGGAAGTAGATGCCTCTGAGTTTGGTGTGGGAGCGGTACTGTCCCAAGGTCCCTCCACTCTCACCAACCTTAGACCGTGTGCCTATTTTTCTAGGAAGTTTTCTTCCACCGAACGGAACTATGATATAGGCAACCGGGAATTGCTGGCGATTAAGTGGGCTTTCGAAGAGTGGAGGCATTTTTTGGAAGGAGCCCATCACCAGATCACGGTACTCACAGACCATAAAAACCTCACCTATCTAGATTCCGCTAAGAGGTTAAATGCTCGGCAAGCCCGCTGGGCCTTGTTCTTCTCTCGGTTCAATTTTGTTGTTACCTATAGACCGGGTTCTAAGAATGTCAAGGCTGATGCCCTGTCTAGGAGCTTTGGTTCTCCGGAACCTGCCGAGCCGGAGCCTGAGAGCATCCTCTCCCCTGGGGTGGTCCTCGCTGCTGTCTCCTCCGACCTTTCACCTCTCATTCTCGCCGCTCAACAATCTGCTCCTGAAGCCCTTCCGGAAGGCAAATTATTTGTCCCATTGTCACTGAGATTGAAAGTGTTAGAGGAGACACACGCTTCTGTCCTAGCTGGACACCCCGGCATCAGGGGTACGCTGGAGTTAGTATCCAGACTCTATTGGTGGCCGCACATGGCCAAGGAGGTACGGGTATTTGTGTCCGCGTGCCCGGTTTGCGCAAGGGGGAAGAATCTCAGGAGACGTCCTGAGGGTCCTCTTCTTCCCTTGCCCATTCCGTCCAGGCCATGGTCCCATTTGTCCATGGATTTTATTACTGATCTGCCATCCTCGCTGGGGAATACGGTCATCTGGGTAATAGTAGACCGTTTCTCTAAAATGTCACATTTTGTTCCGCTTTGCAAGTTGCCTAACGCCAAACTTCTGTCTGAAATGTTCATCAAGGAGATTGTTCGGTTACATGGGATCCCCGAGGACATTGTGTCAGATAGAGGGGTTCAGTTCGTCGCTCGCTTCTGGCGAGCCTTCTGTAAAAGTCTAAACGTAAATTTGTCCTTCTCCTCCGCTTTCCATCCCGAGAGTAACGGACAAACGGAACGAATGAACCAAGAACTTATCCAGTATCTGCGACTGTTTGTCTCTGATAACCAGCATCAGTGGGCCAACTACTTACCTCTCGCCGAATTTGCTATCAACAACCATGTTAACTCGTCGACCCAATTGTCACCTTTTTTTTGTAACTATGGGTTTCATCCCCGGTTCTCGCTTTCCACTCCTGTGGTCTCGAACAATCCGGCCGCCGACATATCCTCTGAGGAACTGTGCACAGTTTGGGCCCAGGTTCGTAGGAACCTTCAGGGTTCCCAAGAGAAACTGCGTAAATACGCAAATAAAAGATGTACCATCTCTGCACCTTTTGTAGTCGGGGAGCAAGTTTTGTTGTCTTCCAAGAATCTGAGACTCAAGGTTCCCTCCCTGAAACTTGCTCCTCGGTTCATTGGCCCATTTACTGTTTCTCAGGTCATCAACCCGGTGTCATATAAGTTGGCACTTCCTGACCCCTGGAAGGTCCACAAGGTTTTTCACAAAAGCCTACTTAAGAAGTATGTGACTCCAGTTCTACCCACCCAGAACCCGCCTCCTCCTTCTCTGGTACAGGGGGAACTGGAGTATGAAGTAGAAAGGCTGGTGGATGCCCGACGGGTTAGAGGTGTGCTGCAGTACCTGGTCCACTGGAGAGG
The DNA here is from genome assembly GCF_035609145.1 of Eleutherodactylus coqui. Classification (NCBI taxonomy): domain Eukaryota; kingdom Metazoa; phylum Chordata; class Amphibia; order Anura; family Eleutherodactylidae; genus Eleutherodactylus; species Eleutherodactylus coqui. The sequence goes on from NC_089848.1 coordinate 121,106,388, forward strand.
ATTTGGCCCTGAGGATAGGACGTGGGTCCCTGCCAGGGACGTTCATGCGCCACGCCTAGTCCAGGCATTCCACAGGGCTTTCCCGCTTAAGCCCGCACCTGGCCATGGGGGTCCGGTGTCCCCCCGTAGAAGGGGGGGTACTGTCAGAACCGGCAACTCTCGGGGCCGCCGTGCCCGCACCACCGGTCCGGCCACCCGGGGTACAGGAGCACGGCGCAGAGGTACCCCGGTTCTTGTGATCTCCCCGGGCCGCTGTAAGACTGGTCGCCGCCGGGTTGCTAGGGAGGCAGCTGGTGCTTCTAGTCGCTTGACTACCAGGCTGGCTTCCCTGGTAACTGTCTGTGCAGTGAGACTGGGGGCGTGCCCCCAGCACCGCCCTGATTAGCCCTGCTGCTGTCAGGCTCCCCGCCCCAATCAGCTTCTGGGGCGGGAGCGCTGACAGCATTTAAATAGGTGTGTTTTCCTCTCAGGCCTTGCCAGTGTTAGTTTGGTCTTCCAGCTGCACCCGCGTATACTTTTGACTCCTGTTTGTGACCCCGGCTTTCTTGACCTCTGCTTTTGGACCTTGACTACGTTTTGCCTGACCCCCCTGTACTGCGTACCCTCCTGTTGCCGACCCGGATTGTCTGACCGCTCTACCGTTGTTTGTCTTCAGTGTCTGTTTGTCTCCCCGTGTCCCGCTTCCCTAGTGAGGGTAGGGACCGCCGCCCAGTTGTCGCCCTGGGGGTTAGCCCAGGGGGGCAAGTAGGCAGGGACAGGGGTTGCGGGATATATCAGGGACCCCCATATCCCGGACACTGTCCTGACAGAGGGAGATCGCTGACTGCTTGTTATACTGTCTAAACACAAATTATTTGACAAGCACTGTAAAGTAAATACATTGTCTCTTCTGGAGTGATAGAAAAGGGATACGTTTTGCCGGAGGTTACAATTCATCATTTTACCATCGTTACAATGTCAGAAAAAGAACTTGGGCTTCATCAATAAACACCGTTAATGCAGACGTGATGCGCAGCCTAATGGATCTTGAATGATCGCTACCCGTGACGCTCAGCCTACTCCGTTATAGACTAGCGACAGTACAGGATTTGGGCAGCAGTGGATGCACCATACACCATCCTACCAAAAGTAATTGGACAGGGATCCCAAGTAGTACTTCTGTCCATATGTTATTACTTAGTGGGGCTCCTGTGGCCCTAATGACATCGGATACTCTCTGTGGTATACTTTCTACTAACATCTGACACATCTCAGCTGGCATTTCCCTCCATTCACCCTGCAAACGTCTGTGGTGGGGCAAGGAGCATAGTCATTGGACAGTTGAGCAATAAAACAATCAACCAGAGCCAAGAGGAGTATATGAGGGGCTAAAGGAACAGCATGAGTATATCCCAGAAACTGGCAATATACCAGGGCCACAGAGGGACCACAAACAGGCCCCATGTCTGGAAATCCTACCAAACAACCCCAGAGAGCACCAGATCTTAAGCCGCTACAGACCGAGCGCCCACAGCCCTGCCATAGAGTCAGGATGGCACAGGTAAAGCTCCATGCTCAGGGAGAAGAGACTGTGCCAACAGCGCAACCAGAAGGCCGTGGAGGGTGACGCTCACTTCCTACTGCGATGTCCCAGATACTCAGTGGTGAGCAGCACTCACTTTAGGAGACTCTCTGATCTCTGCCCGAACTTCAGCTCCATGGAGAGGAGAGAAACTCTACATCCTGCTGGTGGGAGGAGGAAGACACAGCGAACACGGCGGCATAATAGGTCGGTGCCTGCTACAGACGGAGAGGAGCGCGATATGCCACGGACTCCCATACCAGTACTGTGGCCTTGTCCACCACCTCTATCCCCCCATCCTCTACTTGCTTTGCAATGCTAATGTTCATTTGGTCTTTATTGGCAATAAAGCTTCTTTGAACTTGAAATTTGAATTTAAATGGGTGTTGGATGCACATTTTGACCACCTCCTACAGAGAAGAGGCCATATAAAGAACATCTTCCATGATGCAGACTTCATGCGACCACAAACTGCATGGACACCCATTTATTGGAGTGGCTGCCCCACAGCTTCTGCCAACAACCACCTCGAACTAGAGATTTGGACCTGCTGCAATGAGTTGATCATTAGTTGAGACATTATTTTGAGACGAGGTCGGCCATCTTGGAACCAGTTTTGAGTCTTCAGTTGGTTTACATGTAAGATAATTGCGGGTAGAAACAGAACTGAACCTTCAAAAATCTGTTGATATTTCATTATGACATATGAGAAGTTTTCATCTGATGGGGGTCTGCGAATCCCTACTAGAACTAAACAAAGGGGGCAGAAGCAGTGACCCCCCGGTTGACGATGAGGGTCAAAAGATGGCAACAGACAGCATTTTTAACCCCTTTAATAAGCGCTGTGTACTAAAGAGTAAAGTATTCCTTCCCGGTGATCACGTGACCGCCTAGATGTCACGGAGAAAAATGCAGCAAAAATCATTTTAGTAGCCGAAGAAAATAAATAAAATCGGGCAGTAAAACCCCCACATGGCTAAAATCCCTAAAACGTGTCTGGTACTTTAGGACCCAAACACCCTGGTCCTCAAGGGGTTAAAATGTTCGGGTTTTTTCCAAAGTTTTTTTTCAAGTTGCGCTGCATCACTTTTGCTACATTTTGCATGTCCAAAAACTGCGCAGTTGTGTTGTTTACCGCAGTTAGAAATTCTTGAAAGTTCTCCATATTTTGGTAGGTTAAATGGTACCAGCGGTACAACGAGCCCCCGTGACACCATGTGACCACAAGGGGGAAAAAAAAATGAGGAGGAGTTTTTGAAAAGCTTTAGCTCCCCCTCAGACATACTCTTTGTACAAGTGCGTTCCTCAGGCTACGGCGGACTAATAGCTGCACAGATCCGGGATTTCATGCTCCTCCAATTATGCGCAGGTCTGAGATTCGTTGCCGCTTAGAAGAAAAACCAAAAATGACCCGTGAAGAGGAAACGTGTCAATGCAAAACTCCCTCAATCCACCCTCATTAGGCCGGCTGACACGTCGGGGGCTCCTGGCATGTCATTTAGGGCTTTTAGCTCTACAACAAAATGAGCTTGAACGAATTGGAATCATTCCGCAACTCCAGACGAATGGCGAGCGGCGGCGGCGCTCCCTGTATAAATAAGGACCTCCGCATCATGATGGGGGGTCAGGTGTGATGATGCACTCGCAGGGAGCCCGCAGCGGTATCCGACACTGCGGGATTCTAATTACCCGTCCGGGTCTTCTGCGGATCTTCTCTTTTCCTCCCTGCGGATGTGTGCGGAAGCGGCGGCCGATGCGGCGCCAGACAGATGCTGGGGTGTTTGGGTTTTTTTTTTAACTCCTGCTTTCCAGCAGAATTCAATTGCGTATTGGCTGCGGATCGCACGGCTTGCATTGACTTCCGTGCGGGATCTGCACTGAAATGGAGCATGCTGCAACTTGTTTTCTAGACCAAAAGGTCCGCGAATCCAATCCGTATGCTTTGATTCCAGTGCGGATGCTCTCGTTTCCCTACGGGCGGCTTGATGCGTGGGTGACCCGCGCGGATTACACAAATTACCCCCCTCCGTGGACATGAGGCCTAACTAACCTGCAGTGTTGCTGTGGATCTACAACATGTGAACGCACCCTTAAAGGGGTATTTCCACCTCAGGAATCCTATTTCAATGCGTTCACAAATTGCAGAACAATGCAGCCATCCAGAAGAGATGTCATTCCAATGTGCTCCATTCCCCGGATATTGCAGGTATTGATTCCTCTGGTTGTTTAGAGCTTGTTGCCAGGGAAACAGACCGCCTCCTCTATGGAAAGAAATAGCCAAGGAGGCCGGCTCTTGCGCACTTTCATGCCAATCTGAGGGTCGAGCTCTCCGCAGCGCATGTGCAGTAGCCTTCAGCTCGGCCACCAGCCACCGCCACACTCTGCTGTATCTTTCCATAGAGGCGGTTGGTTTCCCTGCGAACGACCAGAGGAATCAATATCTACAATATCTGGAGAACGGAGCACTTTGGGAAGAACCATCTGATGGCTGACTGCAGGGTTTCCGAGATGGTAATTCTTTTAAATTAAGCACATTAATGTAAAGTCAAATTAATTAAATTAACCAAATAATGGTTGTTTAACTAAACCAATTTAATGTCCAAAAGCAGATTTCTCACCCAGTTAATGATACAAAGGATTTTCGGGTGCGTTTGGTCATATTTAATATCGTTTAAAATTATTGTCCAAATAGAGTTGGTCACCATCAAGAATTTTCCTTTCAAAAACTACATAAAAATAAAAAATAAATCGCCTTCCTGACATTTTGTGATAAAAAGTTCAATGTTTGGGGTATATCATATACATTTTTCATCTACCTCCCCACGGTGGCTCAGTTACAAAAACGGTTTTTGACATTTTTTTGTTCCAATTTTACTTGTTTTATATTGTTCCAATTTGTAACTCGTATAGGAAGTAGTTAGGAAAAAACCGTCTAAAATCTACATATCCACAAAGAGAAGGACGCCGGCGCATCCTCCGACAACCAGCAGCTTCCAAGATAGGAATTAACAAAAATTATGGTTCATGGTGACCTTTGGAAAAGTGACCTCCTGTATTTTTTGCCCCTATGGGTCTGTAAATGTAGGTTTTTATATACATTCTAGTAACCAATGTGCAAAAGTTTCATAGCGCTCAGAGATGCTGGGGTGTGACCCCCTGGGCGAACTGTCCTGGAATGACCCAATATCCACCGGGGACTCAGTTTTAGTCTTTGTAGCAAAAATAAATGTTTGTAGCTGCTGCTCTTAAAACTTTACCCAGAGTCCTTTGGAAGAGACATTAAGTTTATAATTTCACGGGGACCATATCTACAACGCCCCGTAGCGCAAAACCGCTCTAAATGGTATTTCGATACATTTCAGAAGGATAATAGGGGACAAAGCTGCGAGGAAGCGAGGAGCAATAAGTGATGGGGGAGGGATCCATTCTTTGTTGGTTCTCTTTACGACAGGCAGAGGTCATCGGCGCTCTATCCATTCCGTCCCATCGCCCACCAGGGATTTTCTCCGTACCGCACCGCTGATACATTTCTTCCCGTATTGCCGCAGAAGGGAACTTTTCAGGCTCTTACAATTCCAAAGGCAAGAAAAGCGAGTGAAACCTCATTAAAGTGAGATCTGCGCTCTCATGTGTCATTCACCTCGGAATTATTGGAAGAAATAAACAACTTGTACTAAATAGTCATTTTTAACCCAACTGTCATTTTTTACCCCGCATTCAATTGTCCCAGAAGCGCCATCGAGAGATGCATCAATGTGCACATCACTTCCTTGGGAAATTCATTGTCCCGGAAAACTGCAAATTCGAAGACGGACAATAAGCAAAATAAAAAATAATGAAATCTGGATGTGACTCTGCGGATGGAGCGTGTCAGAGCCGATAACACAGGTAGTCGCTTTCTTCCACGTGAATTTACTGCAGACAAGGCGGATTATTAACACGCCGGAGTGGCGCCGCTGCCGTCAGATCTTGCATGCTGCAGTGCCAGTGGCATCCTGATGCTATGCATTCTATATATAGTCGCCGACAACTGCTGACGGTGCTAAATGAGCGGCATTGATCATGCTAATTGCACCTGCCGCTTCCTTTGATTTCAGAGCCCCCGTCTTGACTCTTCTTCGGATGGCGCTCTAATTGTTTAACAGTAAGAATTCAAAATGAGACAGCTTTAGTGATTCGCTCATGATTTATACATCCGCCTGGGACGTGTTCTCTGCAAGAGACTGTGATTTTGTATGCATCTCAACTGGAGGTGATATTACATAAGCTTACGGTGGGTCGGAAACTTCTCCCCCCCCATCCAACCAGCATTGCAATCATTTCTAAAATCAGAATTCTTATCCATAAGGGGAAATACTCTAGACATGCAAATACTGACAAGCGCATTGAGGGAACATTACCACAGAGGGGTTTATCTGAGTTTACAAGTTTTCTCAAGTACACCAGGTTCTCCTTACCCCCATTTGTTGCCATTTGCACCCGGTTTCATGTTTCTTTGTTCTGATTGTTTGCAATCTACTTTTAGGGAAGGGGCATGTAGTAAGCCTAGCATTCTGCCAGTAGTTCACTGTCCTGACTTCCTTCCCCTGCTGTGTTGCACTGTCTCTGGTCCAATCAGCAAGGAGGCAGTATCTGAATGCCCACCCCTCTGCTTTCCAAGGATGATACTGGCATTCAGATATATTCTGACCAAATTGTTAGTGCACGCACACAGGCACACACACAGGCACACACACACACACACACACACACACACACACACACACACTCTGCAACAGCAGGAGAGGCAGAGACTGTGGAGAAAGCTATCACAGTGTCTGCAGATCTGTCAGCCTGCCATCTGTAAGTGCAGGGCAGCTGCCTGTGAAGATAGCCACTCCCACTGCTGCTATGGAAATGTCCATGTGTGCTTGTTACTACAGAAGCTCTGCACCTAAAAACAGAGAGTGGATTGCAGAGAAGCTGGAAGGGGACCCCTAGTGGCAGCCACTAAATGTGACTTACTGGGGTAAAACAACATTTTGAATACAAGTATATTACAGAAACGATGAGACTAACAGAAACTAGTAAATGAGCAGAAGTTGTCTGAAAAGTTAGTGACCCTTTAAAATAATTTCAGCTTTTCATTGGTTGGGACCAATCTTATGTACACCACAACGATGACACTTATTGGTAAGAATCCTCTGTATTGTTAAAGCACCCCTCTGGTTTAGAGACAAAAATTCTGTCCCGGGGAGGGGAATATTCTCTGACACAAGGGCCAATTTATTTTAGATTAGGGCAAATGTCCTGCCTCCTGGCTAAACCAGTGAGCCCCGTGTATCCAGTGTCCCCCTGAAGTGCCATGCATTATCTCCCACACCTTAGAAGCTACAGTCCGGATGCATTGACTCTGTATATAGTATTTACAGAAGGAGATTATTTTTTCCATGTTAAAGGGGTATGCCGAGCATTTATGGTGTTCAGCAGTGGTGAGCGAACCGAAACAGTCAGACACGAACCTTCGGCGGATCTTTAGCCAAACCTGCCTAAATCCTTCTTCCTTCCTTTTTCCATCCTCTTCTTTTTCCTTCCTTTTAAAGAAAAGAAGCAGAAGAACGGAAGCAGCTGAAGCAGAATCCTTTCCCTTCTCTTTTCTTTGTTCTTCTTTTTCTTAAGTGACTCTGCCTTAAATCAGCTCAACAGTCCTTAGATGCCTCCTAGGTGACCAAAGAATGCTATGATGTTGTTGTTAGCCATTTAGTCGTTCACGACCCTCGGCGACCCTAAAGGCTCCCTCCCCCCACATCTTTCAGTTGTGCAATACCCATACCAGTATCAGCTCTGACAGTATCGGCCATCATGTTCTTTATTATAGATTTTAGGCATTATAGATTTCTCTAGCGACTCTGCTCGCATTACATGGCCAAAATCCGTGAGCCCGAGCCCGGTCATCTTGGCCTCCAGTGGTATATCCAGTATTATACGATTCAGGACTTCTGTTACTCTTGCCATCCAGGGTATTCGCAGTGGCTTTCGCCAGCACCAGCAGCTCATACGCATCAATCCTTCTTCTATCAGCTTTTTTCGCAGTCCAGCTTTCATATCCATACATGGCTCTGGGGAATACGTTGGTTTGCAGACTAATTTTCCAGATTTTGGCCATCTTTAGCATCGCGCTTCGCCCCAATTCTATCCTACGTTTTATCTCTGGCGTAGATTCTCCATCCTGGACAATTTTCGAACCAAGGAAGATGAAGCCTCGCACGCATTCTACAGCCCCGCTGTCGATTTTGATTTGAATTTGGCCATTTTTTGCAGATGTCATAGTTTTGGTCTTTTTTAAATTCAGGTAGAGGCCCATTAGAATAAAGAATGCTATAAGGCCTTGTATGGCTCTCAGACAGTGTAATACACCAGTTTTAGGGGTCTTGGGGGAAGTTCCAGTTTGGTCCGAAAAGTCAAACTTCTGACCAAAATTCGGCAAACCAGACAAACTTTTAAAACGTTTGCTCATCACTAGTGTCCAAAAACCTTATTGCGTCAAGAAATGTGGCCAACCAACTCAGCTGTTTCAGCTACTCCCATGAACTTTAATGGAGGCAGCAGCACAATTCTCAACCAGCCCTCTCCTTCTGGTCCTCCCTTTATTGTCCGTCATTTTGCTTTATCCAATTGCGGGCGGGAGCCGCCTGTTTTACCAATAAGTGGGAGTCCCAGAAGTGGATATGAAATAAAGGTCAATGGTCCAGATACCCCTTTAGCATCTGCATTTGTATCCCATAACAAGTCACAAGTTATTTGTTGGATCTGCATATCACTGCGATGACTGACCCATCAGGATATAAGAGTGACATCTTGTCTTGGCTTGTAACTATGTGACCCCCCCTTCCTTTATAACTATCACATTGTTATTGTTATGGGGTTACAAAATATCCACTCAAAAGTATGAAATGAAACTTCTCCCATCCGCCGTCACGCCCCGCGCCTTATATACACAATGTTGTCATTAATCATGATGGATACTGAATTCATTAAAATAGTCCGAGCTAATTAACTTAGATGATCGATACAGCTCCTCCGTTTTCATCAGTATTCTACACGAATGCCAAACGTCTCACAATAACCACCAATTATCCTGGTATTAAGTCCTGCAAAGGTTACAGACCCGGACGACACTCCAGAAGCTTCTATCAGCAGCCGTTATTTGTAGGATTTTATGTTCTCGGTTACGCCATCTTTATATATGTTAAAAATGAATTTCTGTTGTCCGTTCTCTGTGCACGGCCAAACGACTGCACCTACCTGCACCAGATTTGCCATGTAGGTGAATCGGCACTTTGGACGGTTTAGACCGGGTTTTAGCTCTGACTCCCAGGAGCAATGCAATCAATGCTCAATTTTAAAGAGATTAGTTATCTCTCTTGGATGACGAGGGTCCGTAGCGCCGATCTAGAATGACCACAACCGAGAGCATTGTTGCATTCAGTATGGATGTCGGAGGAGGTACCGTTGCCTATCTGTTGCACCCACAAGCGCCACGGACGACCAGGAGGCCTCCGCCATCCAGAAGGGGGGTCGTCACGCGATTTTCCTAGCAATTGCTGCGGTTAGAGCACCGTGGACAGCTTCTGACAAGCGTACAACATGACCAAAAGTGCGAGTCGTCTCCTTGTTAATGTTTCTGTGATTGACTCAAGCCCCATGCAAGCCTGTATCTTACGGTTTCTGATGAAGTCGAACCAACAGACACGGAGAATCTGGCATTGGCATCGCATGTGAAAGGCCTCCAGACACTCAGTGGTTTACGACAGCAAGGTCCAGGTCTCCGAGCCGTACAATAATATTGGCATTCCAGGTCTGCTGGAATCGAATCTTAGTCCTGAGTGCTATGTTCTGCCTCCAACAAAGTTTATCCAGGGACCTCATCGCCGAGGCTGCCAGTGCTATTCTCTGCCGGATAGATGTCTGGAAGCGCCCCCCCATCTGTGTGCTGAACGCTTTTGAGGTACACAAACTCAGTGACAGCGTCGACTCTGTCCGTTTACGTCTCGGTCCGGAGGGATTGCTCTGGTGCCTAGATTCTGCAGCTTGGTTCTTTGCCAGGAGATGTGGATCCCAAGACAGGACGCCTCAAAATCGAACTGTTCCAATGAGTGTCTCAGATTATTAGATGCGACATCCAAGAGTGCAACATCGTCAGCGTAGTTCAGATCGGTGAAGTGGTACTGCGGAAGAGTGACCCCATTACATTGGGCAATACGCTGAAGAATCCAGTCCATGGCCCTGCAGAAGAGTGGGGGAGCCAAGACGCAACCTTGTGGAACACCAGATGAGGTCTCAAAACTAGCAGAGGTTGAACCGTTGATACAGACTTTGGCGGATGGGCCCTGATGCATGTCTTTTAGTAGGTTTAGAAGGGATGTGAAGATGCTAATGCCACGCAGGGCCTTTGAGAGGGCTTCTCTGTCGACCGAGTCAAATGCCAACCTTGAGATCGACATATGCAACGAGGAGCATTCTCTGTGTATCTCTGAGAGGAGCCTAAGAACGAGTACAGCATCCACAGTGGAGCAGCCTTTCGTGAAGCCTGACTGATGCGGTCTCCACTTGGAGGTCAGGAGTGATTGTACCTTTGAAAGTAGGATATGCAGTAGAATGTTCCCTTTGGGGCAAGGGAACCAAAAGGAGCGTTATCAGCCTGTAGGTAGTGCATGCTGTTTTTGGGCCCTTCCCCTTGTACAGGGCGAGGATGATGCCCTCCTTCCATTCGATGGGGACTTTCCCACTAGACCAGACGCGCAGAAAAAGTTGATGTGCTTATCGGCTCAATTGCACATTTTTAGCAGTTCAGGTGGAATGTCATCTGAGCTGGCGGCACATCCGTGTCTAATTTTCTGAATAGCAGAATGGACCTCTTCCCGTGACGGAGTATCCGTAGGCACAGAATATGTGATGTGAAGTCATCGAGGCCATGGCACGCGTTAGCTGTTGGATGGTTTAGGGCGGACAAGAAATGTTCACGCCAGCGTTGAAGTGTCTTGCCATGGTTGGTACCAAGGCCGCCATCGGATTTGTGGATTGGCATATGCTGGCTGGTCCCTGAGGACCCTCGGATTCTGGTGACTGCTTTGTACGCTGCTCTTAGATTGTTTGACTTCAGACCCTTCTCAGCTTCATCAGCCAGAGCATTATAGTACCGCTCCCTGTCTTTCTTGGTCTTTGCCCGGAACACTCCCTTCAGCCTCTTACATTTCACTTGGTTGTTTTTAAGGCGGGCTTTTATGTTCGCTTCAAGGAACTGCATAGTGTCGTCCATTAGCCAGGGCTGTGTACGGCATCTAAGAACGGTCTTTGCGGTTTCATGGATAGCGTCTTTTGTGACATTCCGAACTGCCTCTGGTTCATCTAGACCTTGTGACAGCAAAAAAATACCCCGGCGCTCGTGGGCTCCAGGAACATCGAGGACACAATGGTCCGAAGAGTATAATCATATTTTATTATTTGGTTGCTACGCGTTTCGGCAGTCTTAACCGCCCTCTTCAGGCATAAAATAAACACATAACAAACATATATTTATACAAATTATCTGTACTCACATTAACCCAGGGACGCCGCTGGTCGGGGCCATCTTTAGATCACGTGGGATCACACGTCACAGTCACGTGTCTCACACGTCATACTCAGGATCATGTGATGAATCCCGATCATACTATGTATTGCCCATTCATAAAAAAAACAGCATTTCTCGTCATTCTAATCCTTTTCATTCTTTCGCATTGCACTATACATTCTTATCCATAATTCTGTCTTATACCTTTTTCTCTTAGAGATTATTCAAGTCTTATCCTCCTTCAAATTTTAGCAATTATTCTAGCTTTTTAAAAAAAAAACAACAAAAAAAAACATTTTTGACATTCATTAATTTATACATTACTCTATCTATAAAATTAATATACCATTTCTAAAACCTCCATCAAGTCATCATATTAATATTCATATGAAACCATAATTATCCATATCATGCTATATAAAAAAAAACATATTCCTGTATAAATTAACCAATTTAATAGCTAAAAATCCGTATTTATATATATTCATGATCCTATTAACCCTTCTCATATACACAGGAATTAAAATTCATTTAACCCATTATGTTCCCAATGATTGCCATTTATATTCAAGAATACCCAAACTGTAGCCATATACTCTCATATTCTTAACCCATATCATATTTATAGTTGAACTAACGTTACTATAAAAAACTTATATATATATAATAGTAAGATAATAAATATCATATTCATATTTTTTCTAAAACTTCGTTAAGCCCAGATGGCTGGAGAGTTTGGAGCCGGTAAATCCAAAACATCTCCTTACGTTTCAATTCATTTATCGATTTATTGGATATTTGTTCTAGCGGGGTGATTTTTAAAGTTCGCTATTGACATAAATGGCACCTACCAAGCTCAGGCGGCAAAACGGTCATTCTGTTCCCTTGGATATGAAGCTCCTTCAGCTGAGATAGTTCGCCAATCTCCTTCGGTAAGGAAACCAAGTCATTATCCCGCAGACTAATCTTAAAGGGAAAGACAAAAAATTAAAAGTCACAAAACAGGTCATGGTTAAAGGGGTTTTCCAAGCAGAAGCTCGGATACATCAGGGTCAGAGTGGAAGCTGCTGTCCGTCTCCATGATATCAGTGGGAGCTGCACCTGTAATTACAGGCGCCGGCCTCTACAGCGGCTTCCGCTCGGTCCCGGTTCATGCGGCGCTGACAGCAGGCACTGTCTGGAAAACCCCTTGTAGGCTGCGGCAGAATCTGCTGTGTGAACACACACTAACACACCCGTATATCTTCTAATTAGCCCTCTTAAAAGGAACCCGTCATCAGGTTTCACTTTACTAAAGCATTTCCTGCATACTGAGCTTGTGGACTAATGGAAACTCCTATATCTGCCAGACAATAAATGGAAATAGCCTACTAATAAGAGGAGCTTATGGTGGACACATTGAACATGTCGTGTAAAGTACTTAACTCCTAAAAAATTACAATTAGGGAAAACCTGACACTTCCAATGTGTTCTTTAGTAAGTTCTAGTCAAGACTGATCTGTCACATGACCTCCTTCCCACTGCAAAAATCCTGAGCTATATTCAACATGGCAGATTTCAAAATGCCCGTCAAAAACCTTTCCTCCACCAAAAAAAAAATGTATCCTCCCACCCAATTAATACTTTCCCACATTGGAAGTCGATTTTCTCCTAACTCCCTTAGTAATGGGTCTCTCCTGACTGTATATAAAGGTGGTCAAGCCCTTTAATGATTAAATTTGAAACTCCTAATGTAATATCAGCATTCCGCTTGGCCTGCTCCGCTTCCCCCGTCCTGACAGACCGGACAATAGAACTCGGCGCGGTAGTTTATTTCTGAAACATAAACTATGCCACTTCTCAAATTGACTTGCGTTTACTGAGAGCTGTGAAAGCGAATTGATTTTCCGGGAATTTAGATAAATTACTTACTATCTGCAACTTTGTGAGCTTCCCAATATCGGACGGCAGGGCTTCAAAATCGTTGTCACTTAGATAGAGCGCACGCAGGGTGGCTGCAAATTAAACAGCAATATATAAACAGAGTGGAGTGGAGGCGGCGAGCCGCGGCCCTGATCAATAACCCCAGTCAGCTCTGATTAATAACCCCGGCCTGGTGAGAAGCCTCTGACATAGCAGGGCTCACAGTAATAACAAGCAGGTCAAAGGCAGATTTAGAGGCTTATTGTGCGCCTCGCATGTACAGGAAGTAGAAAAAAGTTAAAAGGTTAATGGCTTGAGAAAGGTGCTTTATTCTGCACCGAAACGCGTTGCCGTATTAAAAGTTCTGTTTGATTTCAACGACTGGAGAATCATCTGGTGACTTGAAGCTTAGCTTTATGCCTTGTGGTGGACACTCTGAGGAGGGGGCATTTGTGCATCATACCCCCCTCCTTCCAAGTAAGTGTTTCATCTCACCACTGTCTACACGTGAATTTGTCCTCAGTGTTTTTTTTCTGTGAGCGCGGATCTCCTTTTTCTGACAGTTTGTTTTTTCTCTCTTTCTTCGCATGTACAGGAAGGCATCTATATCTTGGCGACTGACACAATTAACAATTTGCACTGTAGTAAAATGTGGCAGATTTGGTCGCGCGCTCAGATGGCTTTGTGCTTTTATAGACAGTTGCTGCTGGTTTATAGGCTCATTTGCATTTTGTGTCGGGAAGCGTTCTTTAAAAAAAGAGGGGAAAAAATGCAGTAAAATACACTTGAGCGCTGTTTTTAGGAGTGGGGGTGGGGGTGGGGTGACACACAGGGACATCTACTCCATGGAAATACTTTCCGCGTCATCACAGTCCTGCAAATATGAAGCCATTTTCATTAGAGGGGTGTTCCCACTTTTCTAGCGTATCCACAGGCAATACTACATCTGGCAAGGCTTAATAGGTCACTGTAGATAGCTGACCGCGAGGCCATCGTTAAGGCTTTGGATACCCTTGCAACCCAGGAGAACGTCACAATTGTGTCACTTGGCTACCTCTGTTAGATTCCTTCAAGGCTGCGGTGCAGCATCTAAAGGGTTAATCGGGTTGTCCAGTTACCAGACAATATCCCTTTAATAGGGCTGCCTGTAGTAAAAAAAAAATATATTATATTATATTAATATATATATATATACATACATACACACACACACACATATACACATACATACACACACACACACACACACACACACACACACACACACACATATATATACATACACACACACACACACACACACACACACACACACACACACACATATATATACATACATACACACACACACACACACACACACACACACACACACATATATATACATACATACACACACACACACACACACACACACACACACACACACACACATATATATATACATACACACACACACACACACACACACACACACACACACACACACATATATATACATACACACACACACACACACACACATATATATACATACATACACACACACACACACACACACACACACATATATATACATACATACACACACACACACACACACACACACACACATATATATACATACATACACACACACACACACACACACACACACACACACATACACACACACACACACACACACACACACACACACACACATATATATACATACACACAGAGCTGTACTTACCCAGGCCTGCTGTGGTCCCAGCGTTTGTTGTGGCAGCCACCAACACCGGAAGTCAGGTGACCACTGCAGCCAATCAGAGGCTGCTATATGACCGCTCGTTCACGTGGCATCAGCACTCACATCCTGAGCATCACAATACCAGGAGTTCGCAAATGTGATCCTAGAGCCTCTGATTGGCTGCAGCGGTCACCTGACTTCCAGGCATGCAGCTGTCCCAACAAATCCCGGGACCACAGCAGGACTGTAGCGCAAGTACAGCTTGGTTTATTAGTTTATTACAGGCAGCCCTATTAAAGGGATGTTGTCCCGTAACCGGACAACTTCTCTAAACTGCCTGGATCAGAGCCATCTCCGATCCGAGGAGCTAGTGCAGGAGCCAGGTACCTGGCAGCTGCCGACTGCACCGCACTTCTGCCGCAGTGCCATAAAAAAGGCACATGCTGAGAAGATAGCCGGTTAGTGGTCACCGCAAAAAGACATATGGGCGGTCACTAAGGGGTGAAGCTCGATGCGTTACGTATAAAAGTACCATTCTGAGGAGGATTACGTGTCCAAGAAATGCCATCACTTTCTCTGGTGGGAAACCTCTTTGAACCCCTTCAGTGGCAGGTTTATTATTACCATGTCGTGCCTCACAGGGCAGGTTTTTTAAATGAGTCAACAATGCAATTAAAACCCTGGAAGATTTCAGATGACGTCCCAGTGCTCTGCACGTTTCAGCACTAGAGCTGTCCACAGAAATCTTCCGGGGTTTAACTGCATGGTCCGTGCAGCAGGCCCCAGAGGTTTTCTGGGCGTGCCACTAAAGGGGTTAAAAGAGTATTCCCATCTCAGCAAATTATCCCCTATTCATAGGATAGGGGATATTTTGCTGATCTGTGGGGTCAGATCTCTGGGACTCTCACTGATCCAGAGGTACATTATCTTCCCAGCAAATGCATACATTTTGACAGCAGCGTCCGTGCGTGCCACCCCTCCATCTACATCAATGGGGCCGCCAGAGATTGCTGAGTGCTTGAAATTTACCATCTCCAATGTGAATGTCAGCGAGGGGCCACCGCTGTCAAAATTTAGAGATACGCCAGAACAGGTATCTCTGGATGGGTGGGGGTTCCAGTGGTTGTACCCCCACCGATAAACAAGTTATTCCCCCTGTGCCCAAAACAGAATTTTGGCAATATTCGCACCATGGCGTGGTAGTGCCACGCCATCTGATAAGTGATGCTTCTGGGTGTTTTGGAATCAGAGACATCCTGTAAACCTGTAAAGTTATGGGATGTCACTGATGACGTCCCAATGTCAGGGCCTCCTATTGGCTGTAGTGGTCAAGTGGGTAAACAACCATGTGATCACTGCAGCAGAAGTAATACAAATATAGGACCAGAGCGGAAGAGAGTTTTCAACATACTACCCATGCCACCAATGTGTTTATTACTCGGAAAACCCCTTTAAGTAATGCTGCGGATGCAATACCATGTCTGCAACAGACCTTCAGTCATCCAACATTCAATAGTCATAACCAATGGCAAGATGCAGTACTGTCTCAGGGGTATGGTCCAACGATCAGGTAAACTGCATGAAGCCAAAACCCCGCTCAGCCATGTTAGCCAATGGCACAAATTTTGCTGACAGTACCATCCCCATATTGACCAGGGGTGAGCAGGATTTCGACCACATGCGGCTAACAGACCGTGGGATGGACCCTTAGAGTCAAGTCTGGGGCCGGCAGCTCAATCACCGGGCAGAAGTAGTAAATAATTCACACCGTGTTCTTACTTAGATAAAAGAAGTTCCCAGGTAAGGACTTCTCATTCAGGTTGTTGTAAGTCAAATCAAGGACTTCAAGGGCTGGCAAGGAACCAAATCCTCTCGGTAAGGAGTTTAACCTGTTCATGCTGGAAGACAAAAAGGACGAGGAATGAAAGGCTTTACTTTTTGTTGCTTCTCTTTCATGTACAAACATGTCTGTGCAATCAGATCTGATACAGGACTTATTTAGTCATAGAGATAAGCCACAGCTGCAAACGGTAGAGAACAATGCGTGAGACGTCCGGCCCGCTGCTCTGCTGGTTGGCCATGTCCCACCTGAAGACAATTTATGGCCCGTTTATTAAATATTGTTGGAGTATTCCTTTAAATTGAGAATCGGTAATAAGACTACCGGGATCTGAGCTCTCTCATGTTCCAAATTAGTTAGTGATGATCATTGGAGAAATAACAAGAGACATCAACTGTGTGTGACGTCCCCACTGTGCTCTTTCTGAGGGACCAGCTCAGTGTGATCTTTATTAATAGTACAAAGAAGAACAAAGAAAAATTTAGCTGTCCAATCACGGAAGACAAGACCTTAAGTTACACCTTATTGCAGTAGAAAAGCTGAAATTACTACGAAAGTTTAGTAGTAACGAATGAATACATAATGTGATGTGTGCCTACATTAAACTAGATTTGATAGGAGTAAAGCCGGCTTCACAAGGGCAGACCGGATTCCGCATGCGGAACGCCCGCAGCAGTTTCTGGCTGGGAGTCCGGCCAGTGACCCCGGCTTCAATGGAGGCCGGCTGTACAGCACAATAGCGCATGCTGAAATTTTTCCTCCGCTCATGGAATAGGCAATTCGGAAACGTAAGTGTGGGCAAAAAAGGGATTGCTTTTAACGCCGGTGTTTTCCCGCGTTACCTCCGTGCGGATTCCATAATTACAATCTGTTGGTGTGAAGCCGGGCTAAGAACTGCGAATACAATGACTAAATATGGCCTCCAGGAAAAGCATCAAGGACATGCTGCTTCTACAAGCTTCAGACTACACGGTATTAACCCCTGAACAACCAGTGTAACACAAGTCTCCTTAATACTTGCACAATATTAACCCCTTCAAGCCCAACCCTGTCTATGCCTTAATGACCAGGCCCAATAAGACACAATAACTCCCTAACGGTCTCACCCCTGCAGGTCACCCCGGGGTCTTTTAGTCACATACTGTACGTTATTTAAAACTAAACATATACGATGTGTGTATTTATTTAACAAAATGCCAAAATTGAGGAAATTATTAAAAAATTGACATTTTTTTCTCCAACTGCAGTTTGTCAGATATTTACGTACATATTAATCAGATGGAATGTATACTTCTATTTGTTTACGTCGGAGGCACATGTGAAAAGGTTCACGTTTCTGAGCAATTTGGGAGACTTCCTAATTTAACATTAATCCAGGGACAGCTGAGTGTAAATGAAACGGTGATCTTACCTGTCACCCAGCTGTCCAGGAGCTGAATGTTTGACTAGTTATAGCGGTGTGTGGTATAAATGCTTGCATAACTCTGCAGTTGGCATTCAGGATCCTGGAAGAGCTGAGTGACACTGCAATGAGGATTCCATTTGTCACCCAACTTTCCAGGAACCCTGCATGGCATGTCCCATTATGCTGAGGTTTGGGGTATACATTTGTACACAATTAGGCACCAATCTGCTGTACCTACAGGCGGCTCTCCTTAGACGGAAGGGGGAAGAGACGCTTTTACTGCACCAAAATGAGATCAGTGGGAATGTGCCCGCAGCAGCAACCTGGACCGCGGCGCTACAGAAAGCCGAGACAGGGGGCAGCTGATCAGTGGGTATGTGGCCGCAGCGGCAACCTGGACCCCAGCACTACAGACAGCCGGGACAGGGGGCTGGGGGCAGCTGATCAGTGGGTATGTGCCCACAGCGGCAACCTGGACCCCAGCACTATAGAGAGCCAGGACAGGGGGCTGGGCAGCAGCTGATCAGTGGGTATGTGCCCACAGCGGCAACCTGGACCCCAGCACTATAGACAGCCGGGACAGGGGGCTGGGCACCAGCTGATCAGTGGGAATGTGGCCGCAGCGGCAACCTGGACCCCAGCACTATAGACAGCCAGGACAGGGGGCTGGGCACCAGCTGATCAGTGGGAATCTCCAGCCGGCAAGATTAACTACCGATGTCAGAAAAAGGGCAGATCTAAACTTGTCCCAGGCAGTTGATTTTCAAACCACTTCTGTTGGACGTCTGCTCCAAGCATCTACTACTATGTGAACAAAAACATTTTTAGACGTTGCTTCAGATTTTTCCCCAACAAATGACATATTATGCCCCCTTGTTCTAGTGTCCAGCTACCTAATAAAAAACACTTCCTGGCTGAACATTATTTATACCGTTACCATATTAAAAGGTTTCCATTATGTCCTCCTCTCCCTTCTATAACATACATAAAGGTTTCCATCATGTCCTCCTCTCCCTTCTCTCCTCCTGTAACATAGATAAAGGTTTCCATCATGTCATTCCTCTCCCTTCTCTCCTCCTGTAACATATATAAAGGTATCCATCATGTCCTCCTCTCCCTTCTCTCCTCCTGTAACATATATAAAGGTTTCCATCATGTCCCTCCTCTCCCTTCTCTCCTCCGATAACATATATAAAGGTTTCCATCATGTCCTCCTCTCCCTTCTCTCCTCCGATAACATATATAAAGGTTTCCATCATGTCCCCCTCTCCCTTCTCTCCTCCTGTAACATATATAAAAGGTATCATGTCCCCCTCTCCCTTCTCTCCTCCTGTAACATATATAAAGGTTTCCATCATGTCCTCCTCTCCCTTCTCTCCTCCTGTAACATATATAAAGGTTTCCATCATGTCCTCCTCTCCCTTCTCTCCTCCTGTAACATATATAAAGGTTTCCATCATGTCCTCCTCTCCCTTCTCTCCTCCTGTAACATATATAAAGGTTTCCATCATGTCCCCCTCACCCTTCTCTCCTCCTGTAACATATAAAAAGGTTTCCATCATGTCCTCCTCTCCCTACTGTCCTCCTGTAACATATAGAAAGGTTTCCATCATGTCCCCCTCTCCCTGCTCTCCTCCTGTAACATATATAAAGGTTCCCAATATGTCTCCTACTCCTTTCTATAACATACATAAAAGTTTCCATCATGTCCTCATCTCCCTTCTCTCCTCCTGTAACATATATAAAGCTTTCCATCATGTTCCCCTCTCCCTTCTATCCTCCTGTAACATATATAAAGGTTTCCATCATGTCCCCCCTTTCTCTTCTCTCCTCCTGTAACATATATAAAGGTTTCCATCATGTCCTCCTCTCCCCCTGTAACGTATATAAAGGTTTCCATCATGTCCTCCTCTTCCTTCTCTCCTTCTGTAACATATATAAAGGTTTCCATCATGTCCTCCTCTCCCTTCTCTCCTTCTGTAACATATATAAAGGTATCATGTCCCCCTCTCTCTTCTCTCCTCCTGTAACATATATAAAGGTTTCCATCATGTCCTCCTCTCCCTTCTCTCGTCATGTAACATATATAAAGGTTTCCATTATGTCCTCCTCTCCTTTCTCTCCTCCTGTAACATATATAAAGGTTTCCATCATGTCCTCCTCTCCCTTCTCTCCTCCTGTAACATATATAAATGTCTCCATCATGTCCTCCTCTCCCTTCTCTACTCCTGTAACATATATAAAGGCTTCCATCATGTCCTCCTCTCCCTTCTCTCCTCCTGTAACATATATAAAGGTTTCCATCATGTCCCCCCTTTCTCTTCTCTCCTCCTGTAACATAGATAAAGGTTTCCATCATGTCCTCCTCTCCTTTCTCTCCTCCTGTAACATATAGAAAGGTTTCCATCGTGTCCTCCTCTTCCTTCTCTCCTTCTATAACATATATAAAGGTTTCCATCATGTCCTCCTCTCCCTTCTCTCCTCCTGTAACATATATAAAGGTTTCCATCATGTCCCCCTCTCCCTTTTATCCTCCCGAAACATATATAAAAGGTTTCTATCATGTCCCCCTCTCCCTTCTATAATATTATATATATATATATATATATATATATATATATATATATATATATATATATATATATATAAATAAAGGTTTCCATCATGCCCTCCTCTCCCTTCTCTCCTCCTGTAGCATATATAAAGGCTTCCATCATGTCCTCCTCTCCCTTCTCTCCTCCTGTAGCATATATAAAGGCTTCCATCATGTCCTCCTCTCCCTTCTCTCCTCCTGTAACATAGATAAAGGTTTCCATCATGTCCTCCTCTCCCTTCTCTCCTCCTGTAACATATATAAAGGTTTCCATCATGTCCCTCCTCTCCTCCGATAACATATATAAAGGTTTCCATCATGTCCTCCTCTCCCTTCTCTCCTCCGATAACATATATAAAGGTTTCCATCATGTCCCCCTCTCCCTTCTCTCCTCCTGTAACATATATAAAAGGTATCCATCATGTCCTCCTCTCCCTTCTCTCCTCCTGTAACATACAGTTAGGGCCAGAAATATTTGGACAGTAACACAATTTTCGCGAGTTGGGCTCTGCATGCCACCGCATTGGATTTGAAATGAAGCCTCTACAACAGAATTCAAGTGCAGATTGTAACGTTTAATTTAAAGGGTTGAACAAAAATATCTGATAGAAAATGTAGGAATTGTACACATTTCTTTACAAACACTCCACATTTTAGGAGCTCAAAAGTAATTGGACAAATAAACATAACCCAAACAAAATATATTTTTTTCAATATTTTGTTGCGAATCCTTTGGAGGCAATCACTGCCTTAAGTCTGGAACCCATGGACATCACCAAACGCTGGGTTTCCTCCTTCTTAATGCTTTGCCAGGCCTTTACAGCCGCAGCCTTCAGGTCTTGCTTGTTTGTGGGTCTTTCCGTCTTAAGTCTGGATTTGAGCAAGTGAAATGCATGCTCAATTGGGTTAAGATCTGGTGATTGACTTGGCCATTGCAGAATGTTCCACTTTTTTGCACTCATGAACTCCTGGGTAGCTTTGGCTGTATGCTTGGGGTCATTGTCCATCTGTACTGTGAAGCGCCGTCCGATCAAGTTTGCAGCATTTGGCTGAATCTGGGCTGAAAGTATATCCCGGTACACTTCAGAATTCATCCGGCTACTCTTGTCTGCTGTTATGTCATCAATAAACACAAGTGACCCAGTGCCATTGAAAGCCATGCATGCCCATGCCATCACGTTGCCTCCACCATGTTTTACAGAGGATGTGGTGTGCCTTGGATCATATGCCGTTCCCTTTCTTCTCCAAACTTTTTTCTTCCCATCATTCTGGTACAGGTTGATCTTTGTCTCATCTGTCCATAGAATACTTTTCCAGAACTGGGCTGGCTTCTTGAGGTGTTGTTCGGCAAATTTAACTCTGGCCTGTCTATTTTTGGAATTGATGAATGGTTTGCATCTAGATGTGAACCCTTTGTATTTACTTTCATGGAGTCTTCTCTTTACTGTTGACTTAGAGACAGATACACCTACTTCCCTGAGAGTGTTCTGGACTTCAGTTGAGGTTGTGAACGGGTTCTTCACCAAAGAAAGTATGCGGCGATCATCCACCACCGTTGTCTTCCGTGGACGCCCAGGCCTTTTTGAGTTCCCAAGCTCACCAGTGAATTATTTTTCTCAGAATGTACCCGACTGTTGATTTTGCTACTCCAAGCATGTCTGCTATCTCTCTGATGGATTTTTTCTTTTTTTTCAGCCTCAGGATGTTCTGCTTCACCTCAATTGAGAGTTCCTTTGACCGCATGTTGTCTGGTCACAGCAACAGCTTCCAAATCCAAAACCACACACCTGGAATCAACCCTAGACCTTTTAACTACTTAATTGATTACAGGTTAACGAGGGAGACGCCTTCTGAGTTAATTGCAGCCCTTAGAGTCCATTGTCCAATTACTTTTGGTTCCTTGAAAAAGAGGAGGCTATGCATTACAGAGCTATGATTCCTAAACCCTTTCTCCGATTTGGATGTGGAAACTCTCATATTGCAGCTGGGAGTGTGCACTTTCAGCCCATATTATATATATATAATTGTATTTCTGAACATGTTTTTGTAAACAGCTAAAATAACAAAACTTGTGTCACTGTCCAAATATTTCTGGCCCTAATTGTATATAAAGGTCTCCATCATGTCCCTCTCCCTTCACTCCTCCTTTAACATATAAAGGTTTCCATCACGTCCTCTTTTCCCCTCTCTCCTCATGTAACATATATAAAGGTTTCCATCATGTCCTCCTCTCTCTTCTCTCGTGCTGTAACATATATAAAGGTTTCCATCATGTCCTCCTCTCCCTTCTCTCCTTCTGTAACATATATAAAGGTTTCCATCATGTCATTCCTCTCCTCCTGTAACATATATAAGTTTTCTTCATGTCTCTCCTCTCCCCATCTTTCTTTCCTCCAGGCTATACGAAGTCAGTTATTCAAATCTTTCCTGTTAAGTTTTGTTCTCGAGACCATCCACCAGTTTTATAGCTCATCTTTGGACTTGTTCTCTTCTATCAATGTATTTCTGTTGGTGAGGTCTCTAGAAGTAATCCCAGTATTCCAGATGAGGTTTCACCAGAGCTCTATGCATCAGGATCACAATCTCCCTCTTTCTACTGGTAATACCTCTAACTATGGAGAGCCTCCTACTTGCTTACTTGCTGCCTGACCGCTCTGAAGCCGTCAAGCTCAGAACCCCTAAATCCTTCTCTTCTGAATTCCTGGATAACACAGAACAACTGATAATATACTCCTTCAAGGATTCCTTCTCCCAATGTGCACTATTTTACATTTGGAAACATTTAAGTCAGTTTCCATTGTTTTGACTATTTATCCAATAAGGCTAAACCTTTCTCCATGTTGAAGACACCACCAGGAATATAAACAGTATGGCACAGTTTTGTGCCAAAAGACAGACCGTAGCTGTTCCCCTTTCTCCTAGGTCACCTTCCAACATATTAGAAAGAATAGGACCCGGACAGAACCTTGTGGTCACCAACTGGTCCCTGTCCAGAAGACACTCTATTAACAACACTCTGATAGCTACCTTTTAACCAATTATGAGATGTGACCGCACAACGTGCTCATATTGTGTTTTTTGTAAAACGCCCGCACCACGCGAACCATATCTTGAAGGTTCTCTGCTAAAGATGAGTGACTATACTCGTTTCGAGTAATTACTCGATCGAGCACCGCGATTTTCGAGTACTTCTGTACTCGGGTGAAAAGATTCGGGGGGCGGCGTGGCGGAGCGGGGGGTAGCAGCGGGGAACAGGGGGGGAGCCCTCTCTCTCTCCCTCTCCCCCCCCCACTCCCCGCTGCAACCCCCCACTCACCCAGGCGCCCCCCAAATCTTTTCGCCCGAGTACGGAAGTACTCGAAAATCGCGGCGCTCGGGCGAAAAATGGGCGTGGCCGAGTAGGTTCGCTCATTTCTATTCTCTACCCTTAATATTCTTGACTTGGATACTCCTCTAAGGGTGACTACCCACTAGTGTTTGCCAATTTGCTGCGTTTTTTTTGGCAAGTGTCTATGGGGCTTTCTAATGTTAAAAAACGCATTGCGGCAAAATCGCGATTTTGTGCGATACGATTTTAACATTATCATAGCCCCATAGCCCATAGACCCCTGGAGAAAAAAAAACGCTGCGAATTTCGCAGTGAAAAAGAACTGTAGTGGGCGGGCACCCTAAAGCAGAACATCAGGACGCCTCACCACGGCACTATCAGTTTCTTTCCATAATCGCGTAGATTGCTCTACAAGTCTGCACAGTTGATGGTATTTATCCAAGTCATTAAATCCCCCATCTTGAGCCGCCTCTTCTGTGCCTCCTAATTGAATGGTGTCTACAATCATTAGGCTACGACGGCTGATAAATGGAGTGCTCCCCGGAGTCCCTCGCTTCAAGTCTTCTGTTTACGTGGAGACTTTGGAATACAACTCGAAAAGCAATCGTTCTCCTGTCTATTGGAAACACTCTGCTAGGAGTACAACGGCAGACTGCCACAAAGTGAGTCTTCTCCGATACGAGGTTACCGAAGAAAAGTGCAACTAAGCTGAAGTACGAGACGTTCTCATCCCAGACACAGAAAAAGTTATGGAAACGAAAAAGAAGTTGGACAGATAGGTTAGAATAGGTAAAAATGAAGCAGCCAGACCTTAAAGTGACCCTTCAAAAAGAAACACCGATCCTGGAGGAAAGTATCAGTTAGTGTCCACTTGGTGAAAACTAAAGTATCCTGGATCACAGTTAATGAGAAGATGGCGGCCATCCTCATGGATCACAATAACACCTGAGTGTCCCAATATCAATATGCCCTCACCATGTGGAGAGAACCCAGACCCATCCAGTCAATCCAAGTCTACCAGTTAGCGCAGCCTCCACTCCCCCAACTAATATAGTCTTATATGGCAGCATTGGAATAATGGAGGTAAAATCATATGTTGTGATAAGCCACGCCCCCTTTACCTTGGCTGGTAGTTTTTGGCTAAGAAAAGTGGCAAAGTTCAGACACCAACCGGAGCCGACTGTGTAGGTCCAGCTGTGCATCCGGAGAACAGATCTGGCCAATGAGAACAGTCTAAGACTACTGATGCGCGGTGAGAAGTACAGCGGCCCTCTTGTAAGACTGGTGTGTGGCCCTGAGAACAGATTGAGCCAAGGACCAGCACTAAGGGAGAGCGGCAGATCCCTTCCCCTTGCCGGCGGGGGACAGACCAGAGGGCCACATTAATGCAATGTCTGTTTTAGTAAAGATTTGTATTTCACATAGAATATGTAGCACTTTTGGTGCATCTTTTCTTCACTACACTCCATGCTTTGCTCCTGTTATTCCTCCTGGAAACATATGACTAAATTGACAACTGGGTGTTTCCATTCCCCTTGCCGATGGGGGTTGTGCCCCTACACACTGGCCAAATCGGTGATGACAGTGTCGGAGTATGTAGGAATACATCTATTTTAGGAGAGGAATAGTAAAGCCCAATTGTCAGTTTAGTTATACGTTTCCAGGAGGAGCAGCAGAGGAATGGTACAAGGCAAAGTGCTAAGAAACGGCGATTTAGAATTACTTTTTCAAAGGGGATTTGCGAAAACTGCTAGGAGAGCAGACCGGTTCACGAGTCACAAGGCAGACATGCTTTTCAGCAGTCTGGAGAAGCTAAGTGAGCGCCCCCTAGAGCCTGTGATGAAATATAGCATCTATAAACCTCCCGCACGGCAGCCCCACAACGTGGTCAGATGGGGAGGAGTGACGGAAGAAAATCGGCACCAGATGAAGGAAACAACAAGAATTTTGGGCCTCATTTATCAAACCTAACAGTAAAACCATCTGTTGCCCCTAGCAACCAATCACTGCGCAGCTTTCATATTAGGTCAGCAGTATGGGAAGAGAGAAGCTGCGCTGTGATTGGTTGCTAGGGGCAACAGACAGTTTTACTATTTGATAGTTCTGATAAATGAGGCCTTTTGTATCATTTGAAAGTTCTCGCTCACCATAGCAACCAATCAGGGCTCAGCTTTCATTTCTGAAACTGCTGAGGCAAAATGAAAACTGTGTTGTGATTGGTTGCAACTGGCAACAAAGACAGACTTACTGGTAGCCCGTTTTGATAGATAAGGCCCCTTGTTCTCAGACGAGGCCACGTCCCATCTGTCAGGAGTCCACAGCCGGATGCTGGTGTGAAGGAGCAGATTATCTGCCCATTATATCAGTGAGCGTACAGTAGCGGTCCCCGTACACCACTGGGACATGTTGGAATACTCTCTGTATCCCCACGTAGCAACCCGACATCATCCAGCAAGATGGACTCCCCCCACAATGGAGTGTAGATGCCATGGAAACGTCCCCTTTTTGTTCTGTTGTCACGGCGATCCCCATTCGGTAATTCTCTTCTCTGCCACAAGTTCACAGAGATTTCTTTCTAACTGCTCTTGCATAATAAACATTTTAAAGAAGAACATCTGACCCTGCCCTGCCACGCTCAGAGGCCCAGAGCCATTCACTTTTCTGGCAGCGGGGCTCCGCGGGGGCGTGTTCTTCATCAGAAGAGTTGTCCTTTTTATTTGCACCTTTTCTGGGTAAATGCGACTTCTGAATGACCTTTTATTGTGTTTTTCTGGGAGGTGAATAAAAAATAAAAAAAATAGCGATTTCGGCACGGCCCTTTAAAGTTATTTTTAGGGTGTTCACCGCACGATAAAGAACAAAACATTTATTTGTAAGATCTATTATTTGCTTCTTTTTAAAAACGGTTTTGGTATTTTATCAGTTCAAAAAGTCTTGGTGTATGAGAGAAAAAATGTATATTTTTTTTATCATCATTTTTTTTTTTAAATTAAACTTATTTGGACACTTTTTTTTATTGTTTAAACACTTTTTTAGTCCCTGAAGGGGACTTGAAGACGCAATTGTTTAATCGCTAGGATAGTACACTGCATCACTTATGTACTGTATTCTACTAAGTCTATGATGGCAGCCTATTAGATTCTGCAGGAGGCGGTGCCTAATAGCCGGCGTTACATGGCAGACATAGAGGCCGTTGTCAGACTGCCGTGGTAACCCATGTGATTGCATTAAGGAGTGCTGATAAGTGACAGAAGGAGCTCCCTTCTCCTGTCATCTGTTTACATGCTACAGTTTCTATTCATTGTGGCATGTTAGGGGTTAAACTGCCAGGATCTGAGCTTTCTCCACTCCACAACTGGCAGTTGGAGCAGGAGCCTGGCTGTCAGCCTTAGGAACATGTCTGCAGGTTTAAAGCCCATCAGTGAGGTCAGTGTGGTATTGGTTGTCACTGAGGGGTTAAACATTGCAGCCAAAAATGTGCCCTGACTTCTATGTGTGAATATAACACAAACTGTCAAGTGGCATCAGTGTAAAGGCATCCTAATGGTGCAAGGCATACCCCAGATTCAGATGCTTCAGTTTCTGGAGGCTGCTTATCTGCGTCGGAAGGTCCTCAATCTGGTTGTTGAAGAAGTTCAGCACCTCCAAGTTCTTCAGATCTGCAATGTTGGCCGGAACACCTGCAGGAACAGAGAGAAAGCGAGAAGTCAGGACTGACGGGCAGAACACGGAGGGGCCATTCAGACGGCCGTGTAGTCGGGCCGTGCGCTGTATGCATCTTCCACAGACGGCACACGGAGCCATGTCAGCCTATGAGGTATTCACATCTTTCACACAAAGTGATGGTCCACATGAAAAAGGTGGCTTCAGGTCCTATTCCCGTCAGTGTTCACGGATGAGACTAGGTCACATGATGTGCGCGGTCCGTGGAGATCGGCTAGCACACGCAGGAGAGTCCAATATGAGTTGCGCCTGCGTTTCATAGAAACAACTTTCATAAAGCCAAACGAATCCGGCCTCAACTGTACATACATACGTGCCATGGCCGCCTGCAGACTGGTTCACTTAAAGGGATTGTCCGCTCTTAAAGGGGTATTCCCAATAATTAGGAAAAAAGGCTAAGGGTCGGGAACAATAAACAATAAACTATCCAATTAGATGTGCCGTCAGTCCAGCCCAGCCGGCCCAGTCCGAGCCACTCGGACCACTGCACCAGTCCCAGCCGTTCATGTGACTGCAGCAGCTAATCAGAGGCCGGAGTGGTCGGGTACCGTTGTCCTAGCATCATGGCTCCCAGCATGTGAGTGGCGATGCCAGGAGACCGGCACCTGACCACATAGTTCATGTGATTGTTCTTCCCCCGTAAGTACTCTGGATTTTGGGGGGGGGGGCCCTGTTTCTATCCTGTGATAAGCAGCGCCGGGCTCCCCCTTACCACACATTTAATTGGAGAAGTTGCTCCGATCCCGGCCGCCTCTGCGCTGCTCAGAGTCATTACTACTTACACTTGGGCTCAGTGTCGCGATCACGTGATGCACCGGCGGTCGGGATGGAAGCAGCTTCTTTTCAATAAAGGGTCCTTTAAGACGAGGGGATTCTCATTTGAAGGAGCGATGTCACCGCTAACTCGTTCGCTCAGGCTGGCCATTTAGACAGACAGATGCATCGTTAGCTCGTTCTAACGAGAATCATTCAGAATCGTTCAGTCCCAGAATAAGCAAATGAGAAGGACTGAATGAGCGCTGCGTAAAGCGACCGCCAAGCGAACAAGTCAACATTGGGCGAACAAGAGGCGAACGATTCTCATTCGCGATTGACTTGCGTTTAGACTGAATGATTATCATCCACTTTCGCTGGTTTGAACGATAATTGGTCGGCGCGCTTGGAGAGCGCCAGGCACTACCCGTCACGGGGTACAAGCACCCCCACCCCCCGATCACACGGAGGGACGAGTTAATGAGAAGGATTGGTTGCGCTGAGATCATCCGTTAGCCGGTTGCTGCCCCGGTTACACAAGCCAATGGTTGCATTAGCAGGTTTCTAAATTAATGCTCGTTAATCATTGGCTCATGTAGAAGGACCTGTAGGCCGCCCCTACAAGTGCGCTAGCATACGCATTTTTCCAATGATTGCCCGACCGCTACGTGTTATTACATGAGCATTACACTGGGGTTAGATAATCATAGCCGATTTGCTCTAAACACAGCGCCACCATTGCAAAAGGGCTGTGTGTGGTATTGCAGATCAGATCCATTGAAGTGAGCAATACCAGTTACAACTCCATGGACAAGGAGGAGACTGGAAGAAAGCAGTCAAGTATTTATAACCCTGGACAAGCCCTTTAATGGCATTCTCATACTGCTGGCACTAATTGGACAGTATGACCACACTCCATTAACAAGAGGAAGAGTTACCCATTTCCAGGAGTAATACCAGAGGAACAGTGCAACAGTTCTTGAAAAAATGCTAAAGTATTAATTTAATGAGGAATTGAAGAAAAAAAACAGAACAATCTGCACCCCCCCCCCCCCCTTAAAGGGGTTATCTGAGAACTTTTTAAAATTTCATTCCCCCCCCCCCCCCCCAACTTTATTCAATTAATATACTTATGGCAGCGCAGAAGTACTGTGGTGGCGTTCCGGTGCCACGCCATCTGATCGGTAACATCACCGGGTCTTCTGGCCGAATGATATCCAGTAAACCTGTCCCGTAGGCTTCAGATATAGAATCCCGCACCCGTTTACAGATTCCCCACCACCACCACCCACCCAACTGCCAACAATGAGGTTATACACCAAAAACCCCTGTAAGATGATGCTGTTTAGGCCATCCGATACTTCTATTTAGGCATACAGTATACATTAAAACGGAGGAGAGTAACATTTTTGGGCTAGTTATTAGAAGCGATGAACCGTGAAGCGGTTAATATAACGGGGGATTTACATGGCCGACAGCAAGTGGCCAATCATGTCTTACTCAACCAAAGGCGACTTTTTGGCCTCCCTCTCCGGAGTATAAAGCTGTGATCGATACACACAAAGGTTACATCAGATTAGTAACAGATCAATGTTTGCTATTATCCGGCAGTACGATGCCGGCGGCTGACAGCGCGGGGTGAATACCGCTCCACAGATAAAGGGGAATGGCGCTGGAAGGATTTAACATCATCCGGAGTCTGCGGAGGGCGCGGTAGAAGGACGCCATCTGTGTCGGGGTGAAACCGGATAGTCGGTGACAAAGGACAAGGTCATCGTTCAGACCAGAGCCCCGGGGCCGCTGTACTCTACCACAGAGCGAGGGGAACCACCACCAGGCCGACACTCCTAGTTTACAACGGGCATTTGTGCCTAAATCTCCAGCGCCACCAAAGGGACCTCGTTTAAAGAGTAACTGCAACGTTTGACATGTTGGAGTAAGATGTCAAAAGTTTTGATCAGAAGTTTGGGTCCGGGTGCCGAGACCCCCGCAAATCACTGAAAAGAAGCGGTTGCAGCGCCCACTTGAGCACTGTGCCCCTTCGGCTGTCATTCTTGCCCATCGGCTTCTCTCGGCAGCTGTAGCACGCAAAGACTTTTGCAGATATTTATGGGTCCGTCTTTGGCTGCCAAGAGGATTTGACAGGCAGTGAAGATCGCCAAAAGGGGGAACAACAAGCTGCATGCAGCGCCTTCATTTCAGCGATCGCGGGACCTGGACCCCACTGATCAAAACTTTTGCCTTGTCACTCAAAAGTTTTTAAAAAGAGGTCCAGTTAACCTTTAAACCCCCTGATAGCTGCGGTCCATAACAAGCAGGGTACAAGGAAAGCAGTCTCCCTTTTTTTTTTTGGGGGGGGGGGGGGGGGGGGAGGGGGTGACCAGACGTCTGTAAGCTTAAAGGGGTTGTCCCGCGGCAGCAAGTGGGTCTATACACTTCTGTATGGCCATATTAATGCACTTTGTAATGTACATTGTGCATTAATTATGAGCCATACAGAAGTTATAAAAAGTTTTATACTTACCTGCTCCGTTGCTAGTGTCCTCGTTCCCATGGAGCCGACTAATTTTCGGCCTCCGATGGCCAAATTAGCCGCGCTTGCGCAGTCCGGGTCTTCTCCTCTCTTCAATGGAGCCGCTCGTGCAGAATGCCGGCTCCGTGTAGCTCCGCCCCGTCACGTGCCGATTCCAGCCAATCAGGAGGCTGGAATCGGCAATGGACCGCACAGAAGAGCTGCGGTCCACGGAGGGAGCAGACCCCGGCGGCCATCTTCAGCAGGTAAGTATGAAGACGCCGGACCGCCGGGATTCAGGTAAGTGCTGAGCGGTTTGTTTTTTTAACCCCTGCATCGGGGTTGTCTCGCGCCGAACGGGAGGGGGGGGGGGGGGGGTTTAAAAAAAAAAAAAAAAACCCGTTTTGGCGCGGGACAACCCCTTTAAGACACCCCCGATGGTCAGAAGAAACGAGCCACAAATTGTCTACAAAACAACTGAATCTCTTTGACGGCAGAAGAGGGGGTCTACCAGAGGAAAGACCAAAACAACTCCCTAATATGGGCCCAGGTTTGGGCGCACACACGAGTAGAAACTGGAGTTTCTCTCCTCTCCATCCCCATTCCATGATTGCTGGACCCATTCCCCACACCGCTGCTTGCCAAAAATGCAGTTCTTCTAGAGAGGTACAGTAAGTCCTGGAAGAAATCTAAGGACACTGACTTGTCTCAGTTGGCATGTAAAGATAAATCTTGTTATTTGTATAGCACCACCTTATTCTGCAGCGCTTTCAGGTCATTTATCTATTACCCCCCACCAAGCTGGGCGCTCAATTTACCAACCTCAGAAGGATGATGGAAGGCGGAGAACACCTTGAGTTTGCTACCTGACCCAAGCGGTAATTGAACCTGCAACCTTCAGGTTGTGAGCGAGAGCTTAGGACTGCATTTCTGCTGCCTTAACACTCAGCACCACACGAGATCCCGTTGAGTAGATTTCCCTTTAAGGCTGCATTCACATGTAGCAGATTTGGTGCCAATTTTCCACAACAGAATATCTGCCCCAAATGCCACGTCAGATTTTGCCCCATTGGTGACAGTTTTGATGTGGATCCACAGCAGACCTCATCTCTTCAATTGAAAGCGTGGAATCTGCGGATTCGCAGCGAAATACACATCAAAATCCGCACCAAAATCCGCCATATGCGTACGACCCAACATCTCAGCGAGACTTGCTGGAATGGTAATGCTGGGGTCTGTAAGCTGAGACCATCAACAATTCAGCATCCCCATTTTCGGGCTCGGCCCGGTTGCATTCCTTGTATGTTTTAAAGGGAAAGTATCATCAGTAACCGACTTATGTAGAAAAAAAGATCTTATGTTAAACTTCATCTTCTAAGAATTCTGGGTTTTTGTTTTTTTCGGTTCAAAACATTTTTATTGAATTTTTCTAAAACACACAAATATGATAAAACAGCCACAAAAGTAACTGGGCTAAAAGGGGAAGGGGCTGGGTAATCGTGAGCATCCCTACAGTAACCAACGAGTATGATGGAACAAGACAAGGGACAAGTGGCAAGTAAGCAAAGAGACACAGACCGGGGAGGACCACACCCGGGAGAGAACATGAGGGGGCGGAGGGCCGAGTCCAAGCCTACTCATCCTTCACATCTTCCCCCACGTCTCCGCTCCCTCAAATCAGGGGGTGCCCGACTCCAGCCA
Organism: Eleutherodactylus coqui; assembly: GCF_035609145.1. Lineage (NCBI taxonomy): Eukaryota > Metazoa > Chordata > Amphibia > Anura > Eleutherodactylidae > Eleutherodactylus > Eleutherodactylus coqui. The sequence goes on from NC_089848.1 coordinate 121,139,030, forward strand.
CCTTCCAAGCTCATCAGAGGACCTGAAAGCAGCCCAGGCCTGCCAAGTACAGTGTTTTCCCCATGCCTCCGGCTCCTCCGCGCCTAACTCCTTAAGATGTCTAAGTGTGTGGAGCTCCTCCACCCAATTATCCGGGCTGGGGAAGAGGTGGAACGCCACAGCCTTGGGATAATCCTCCTGACTGCTATAATAATCTGAGGAGACTCCTTTCATAACTCTCACTGAGCCGGGCAACATAGAGAGAAGAGCCAATTGTGGAGTCCAAGTCACCTTCATATAACAGATATGATTCTATAACTCCACCACCTCCTTCCAAAGGCTGGACACCAGAGGGCAGCCCCACCAGACATGTCATAGTACCTCTGCTATTACATCTCCAGCACTTAGCGGGCACCAGGGGGAACATCCTCTGAAGCCGATCCGGAGTCCTGTATCATCTAGACAATATTCTGAAATTCAGGTCCTGGACTCTGCCCACCAAGGAGAGCTTGTGAGTTAAGAGCCACATTCTGTTCCAATCCTCGGGGAACCCACTTCCCTCTCCCAGGTCCCTACATAAATAGGGTCCTCGCCCTCCATCTCCCGAGACAGCAGCAAGCCGTAGAGTCTGGAAATCATATGTCTAGGAAGTAAGGGGGTAAGACACAATCACTCAAATTCCGTTGGGGATGGGGGGGGGGGGGGGGCAACCTCGTTCACCTGTGGCAAAACCTCACAGAGTAGACAAAATATTGCAACCACATTCCCGGCTGAACCTCCCTGTCACCCAGGATCTCCCTCATAGACTTCAGGCCTGCTTGTGACACAACATTTCCTAGTCTTAGAATTGGGGTACCCGGGAGTGCCAGCATAGAGGTAGCCTCGAACTGAGGGTTGGAGACTAGAGTCGTGAGTGGGCCTGGAACCCCCACCAGGACCCTGGGAGCCGCAAAGCTTACCCAGTTTTTAATAAGTTGGACACACAATGGGGACTCAATAGGTAGGGCTTTAATCCGTTTAGGAGAAATCCAGAAGGCAGCCTGAACATCTGGGGTATTTTGTTAAATTAATTTTCAGTGTCATGATCCTGAAATCTTGCAGTTCTCACACTGACCACTAGGCCTGATAATAGTCTGACACATCCTGTTTTGTAGAGAAAACTTCTCAGCTGTCATCTCATTATCATCACAGGCAGGATTACACTGAGAGGTAACACGTTATTATATAATATACAGAGGATACAACATTTACATTGGTGATGTCACATCTCACCTCCTCCCCCAACCTGCACAGGTCACAGATCATGCCTACATCACTCTCCCATAGGGGTTGCACCACAATTGCAAATTATCCCTTATTCAAAGGATAAGGGATAAACTTGCTGATCAGTGGGGGTCTGACTGCTGAGACCCCGCCAATCTGCAGTAAGGTACTCCTGTGTCCTGTTCTGCCTGTCACTGCGGGGGTCGCAGTGACGTCAGCAAGAAGGGAGCACTGGCTGAGCATGCACGGTCTGCGCTCCATTCATTTCAATGGGGCTGACAGAAATATCCAAGTGAGTGTCGCTCGGCTATCCCCGCAGTCGCACTGAAAGTGAATAGAGTGCTTGTATGATCAGTGGTCCTCACTGCAGGGGTGCAGCAAGGACAACAGGAGGCACGGGCGCCACGTTCTTGGCATCGGCAGGGGTGTCAGCAGCGAGACCCCCACTAATCAACGATCTATCACCAATCCTGTAGATAGGGGGATACTTTCTAATTGTGGTACAACCCCATTTTAATGGGTCAGCTCCTGACCATTGTGTCTATGGCCCATGAGGCTGCTGTAAAGCAAATTTCATAATGCTGTTAACCGCAGCCCAGCCAATATGGCCGCCCCCACAGTCAATAGCATTAAAAAAATCTACTAATCAGAAAATAAAAAAACATTAGAAAAATGGTAAACGTGTCGCTGTCTGACGGTGCTTATTAAACCATGTAGAGGCGATCTATTCGCTTTAAGTTCCTCCGCCGGAGCAGCCATGAAATGAAATGTAACTAGGCCACAGATCCCCTCACAACGCTCAGACTTTTTTGCCGTGTTTTTCTGCAGATGCAATTAAATTTGGATCTGAGGTATTACCCTCCTGACAGGATGAGAGATTATTTCAGGCTCCTTTCTAAATCAATCCTGTAATTTAGAGCAGTGAGTTATGGGAAGCGCGTTCCGGGCCGCGCAATTGATACCGCTCACTTCATTTCTCTAAATCACCTGTTAACATCTGCTCCGCATTTAAATTGGCAGAACAGTTTAATAGGGAGACGGCGCTGCGGGGCGCCCGGCGCAAGTGTTTACCTGGCGCTAGATGTTGTACTAAAGAGGCTTCCCGGCGTTACGTAAATAAGGCTTAACCAGCGTATAACGAGAAGTGCAAGTCTTATAAAAGGCCCTTTTACACGGGAACCTTCTCAGCCCAATGCAAGCGATTACCGAGCGCCTAAATTGGCACTTTAAACAGGCCAGGAATCGCGGCTATGGAGACAAGAACTCAGTGGCCCCTGAGGGCCGGCTGTACGTCTCTGTTCAGCCAATCAGTGAGCATTTTATGCTTGCTGAAAACCAATGATCAGCTGACCAACCAGCGTTCACCCGCTGTACGGTAATGAATTACAAAGGTCTGGTAGGTGGGTCCACACCGTCTCCGCTGGCATCAGTGCCCTTCCATTCCCAGCCATTGTCCGTGTGATGGACAGGTGAAGTGGAGGAGGTTTCCTACATCATCCACCATTCACTGGGCAATTATCGCCACTTCTGCACATGACAAACATCCCATTTTAAGGGGCCCTCAGTCCAGGTCTGAACAATACACGCGTGTGCCGGTCTCTACATACATGAGTCGGACAGATCTGCGAGTGATGTGGGAGACACCTGATGGTGCCTGATAAGCATCAGACAGGAAGGAGGCTGCATTGCAGGGAAGTGACGGTAATACACAGAAGAGACCGCCAGAGTGCGACAGGCAGCCGGGGGGAGGGGGGGGGCAGGGATGGAAAAGTATGTAGTCCTTTAAAAAAAAGTCACTTTTACAAGATATCTGGGCATTAGGGGCTTTAATAAAATAGCCACTGCCCCACACTGACTTACTGCTGGCCTCACCAGCTCTGGACTACTAATATGTTCCCTTTTAAAGTCCCAGAAAACAGCTTTTAATAGCTTACACAAGCGAACCGCTCAAAGGGAACCCAACACATTATTCATGGTGTCCGATCTGAAGGCAGTGGGTTATAGAGCAGGAGGAGCCGAGCAGATTGATATATAGATATCTGGGAAATGACCTCTGCTCATTCTGTGCTTAGGAGTCCAGTGGGTGTTCCTATGCAGTAATGGACAGCCTTCTCCCTAGGACTGTGCATAAATATCAATCGCTGTCAGACCGCCCACTGGACTCCTAAACCCCGACACGGCTGTCAGACCGCCCACTGGACTCCTAAACGCCGACACGGCTGTCAGACCGCCCACTGGACTCCTAAACCCCGACACGGCTGTCAGACCGCCCACTGGACTCCTAAACCCCGACACGCCTGTCAGACCGCCCACTGGACTCCTAAACCCCGACACGCCTGTCAGACCGCCCACTGGACTCCTAAACCCTGACACGCCTGTCAGACCGCCCACTGGACTCCTAAACCCTGATATAGCTGTCAGACCGCCCACTGGACTCCTAAACCCCGACACGACTGTCAGACCGCCCACTGGACTCCCAAGACCAGAAGTTTAAATGAACGGAGTACAACTCTTGCTGAATCTTTCCTCACATATCTATATATCAATCTACTCGGCTCCTTCTCCTCTATAACATATTACCCGGAGATCAGACACCATGTTCAACAGATACGCCTTAATTTTATGACACAAGTCTCTTTAATTTATAGTCTAGTGAATTTGTAATCTACGGGGCCGATCCTTTAAATACGATTCGGGGAAAGACTGCATTAGGCATAAAGGGAAATTTAATACGGCAGAGAATAAAACAATGAAGTCGGCGGCGGCTGGAAATGTCCTCGTATTAAGCCGAAGTATTCTAGCAAGGAGAAATCAACCTGACAGAAACTGCAGATATAGAGCAATTAAAAGTAGAATGTTGAAACTCAGTCGGGTGATACATGTCAGCCCCGTATAAATAGAACTGGAGAGGAGTTTTATACATATAACCCAAGTTTTTTTCCGTTCACATTCGAGTTATATTTTCTGACCTTCTATATTAATTCCCCAGCGGTGTTGTCAGCATCTGACTAAGAACCTGTGATTTAACGATCGGGTAGATTGTGACGGCTCCTCCAAACGAATTAAAAATAACATCGGCGGCCAACAGCAAACAACTTCCAGAATGTTTATTCATTTCGGACTGGGAATTGATACTGGAATATTCTAAGTTTAGGAAGTTTTACAAAAAGAAGTCAAAAAGTACGTAAAAAAGTGAAACTTTAGTAAAAGTTTCTTGGAGGTAATCATACCTTAGGGATGCCTGGAGACATGGTAACAGTTTATTTTTTTCCTCCACTTCCATAGCAGAATGGGTCATCAATAGCAGATCGTCGGGGATCCACAACTCGAGATCCCTGCGGATCAGCTGATCATCCATCCCGCTGCACTGACAACCTCTGCCGCCAGCTTCTGGTCTTGTCCGCCTGCCTATTCAACTCGGAACGGACAGGGCCAGGACAGATCTGGAAGGTCAGAGTGTCACAGTCATGGACAGAGATGTCACCGAAATAGGGAAAGGTGGTTCAGCGCCAAGTCATGTGATGAAGGCTGTAAGCCGGTGATTGGTATTAGAAAAAAGGTAAAGCATCTCCATTGGTAATAATTAAGGGGGTTTTGTCACTTTGTATTATGGATCACACATCCTCAGGATAGGTCATCCAAAGCAGATCAGTGGGGTCTGCCACTTGGGATCCCCATGATCAGCGGATTGTCCGGCCTACTGTCAGTGTGGCGGGCTGGACATAATCATCGGGGGTCAGGGTCGAAAGTGCAATAAGGTGGCTTCACTCCCATTGAAATCAATGGGGGTGAAGTAGTCCCTTACACTCCTGACCCCAACCAGCGGGGACCGACACTCACATCAGTGGTCAGGAACAGAAGCTGATTGGTGACGGAAGCCACCTATTACATTCTGACCAGACGATCAGCTGATTGGCGGGGATCTCAAGTGGCGAATATGCTATAGGGGATGTACCCTGGGGATGGGTCATCAATAGTACAAAGTGACAAAACCCCTTTAACTATTACCAATAGGGGTGCTTTACATTTTAGTGCTGATCACTTACCTTTTACATGCTCTGGCACTGAACTACTTCTGCCGTTTTTGGTGACATCCTGTCCATCTCTGTGATGCTGATCTCCCCCTCCTGTCCATGCCTTGTCTGTGCCAGGTTGAATATGCAGGATGGGCAGGTGGACAGGACCAGAAGCTGGCGGCAGTGGCTGCCAGTGGTGGGTGCAGTGGGCGGAGCTTTCTGAAGGTTACAGGGGTGGGCTAACAAAGCGCAAAGGATGATGGACTATATGGTATACAGGGGAGAGGCAGGCTGGCTAGGATGCAACAGGGGGTCAAGTATGTTTTAACAAACCCATGCAGTGTCTGGTGCCGCCGGAGGGCGCTGAGAACAGGAAGTACGTAAGGGGGCTCTTCTTTAACACTAGTTGCACTTGAAAATCCAGTTTTGTCAAGTCATATTTTGGTTGGAAAGCTTCTTTAAATCATTTTTTTAAAATTTTCAACATAAAAAAACCAAAATCAAGTTGACCTCTAAGCCTAATAATAGTCTGACACTTAATGTTCTGTAGAGAGAACTTCTTAGCCGTCAACTCATTATCATCACAGGCAGGATTACACTGAGAGGAGACACCTGTATATAGATAACACAGAAACTAACCCTCACAATATGTGATGTCACATCACACCTCCTCCCCTCCTGAACACTGACCACTAAGCCTAATAATAGTCTGACACTTCCTATTAGAGAGTCATCTCACTATCATCACACGCAAGATTACACTGAGAGGTGACACCTATATACAGATAACACTCACAATATGTGGTGTCACAGCTCACCTCCTCCCCCTTCCTGCACAGGCAACAGAGAATGCTCACAACATTCTTCCATAGAAGTCAGCGGGGTCTCTCCTGTTATGTCAATGAGGCTGCTGTAAAGCACATCTCTAAATGCGGTTACCTGCAGCTCAGGTACAGACAATAGAATAAACACAGTACAATTAGAAAATAAAAACAGATCAGAAAAGAGGAAACCGTTTGACTCCCTGGTAAGACCTGAGGCCCGTTTACATGCAACGATCAGCGCTCAAAATTCATTAAAACAAAACAAATTTGAGTGATCATCATTCAGTGTGAATACGGTTGTGTGGGGGGGGGGGTGATCACTTGTCATTCAAGGTTGTTTCAGCAGCTTAAAAAACCTCGTTGGCTCACTGGCTTGTGGCCCCGTGTAATGCTGACCCCCCCCCCCACCAAACGCTTCAGAGAAGCCCGAGATCCAGCGCCAAATCTTTCTGTGTAAAGCCTCTGCACGCTTAAAAGATTGTCGGCCGTGTAAAAGGGCCTTTAGTAAGGTGACAAGTCTAGGCAATACATCCCAGATCACCATGATGGCAGCCGTAGTGATGCTGACTGCCGCTCTTAGACAGCTACAGACAGCCTGCTTGTGACCACGGTCTTATCTCGAATCCCAGCCCAGACGCGTTAGGACGCATGTACGCAGCGGATAGCGAGTTGCACCCAAAATTGTTGGGCGCAAGTCGCATCCCACAAATACCTCGTCTGTGAAGACACGGCGCATGCCAAGTCCCCGTCTGTTTCAGACTTACACGAAAATAAGACCTGCTTCACCTGTTATCGCCTCGCACGATCCGTGCAAGAGGACCATCGCCGTGTGCATTCAGCCAGTGACCATGACGGGTTATTACGAGGCGCGAGCGGCGCAATCACAGAACGTGCGCATTGTCATGTCCGTATTAATACGGCCTTACATATGTAAACACCAATACAAGAATGGCGCGCCGCACACTTCTACAGTCTGGCATCTCTTGTGAGGGGGCAGCGGATGCTTTTATTTCCCCCAGAAACTTACCAGAAAACTTTGCTCACATAAAGCCGCCTGTAGAAGATGCGCGGCGTCGGCCATGTTTGGCGAACAGCACAACACTCCGTACAACTTGGTGATATATATTAACCCCTTAACGACCAGCCCATAGTGTTTTTACGTCCTCCCGAAGTGGGCTTTATTCTCTGAGGACGTAAAAACATGTGTCCTGCAGAGAATAATGCCCCTCGGGCTCTGGACGTGACAGCTCCATGCTGTCGGTGTCCGCAGGTAGCTGACAGCATGGAGCGGTCATCCCGGGCTGTTCGGAGCCCCCCCCCCCCCCCCGGCATTGCGATCGGCGCTATGCAATGGATAGCGCCAATCGCAAAAAAGTAAATAAAAGTGCAATAAAAGTTAAAGCTTCAGCTGCCCTGATGGATCGGATCCATTGGAGCAGCTGAAAGTACTCACCGAGGTCCGCCGCACGACTAACCGCTGTCCCGATGCTCCGGGCGCCGTAGCCGTCCTTCTGCGCATGCGCGCCAGGCGGCATTACGTCAGCCGCATGCGCAGAAGACCCGGCGGCGCGGGAGATTTAAAGTCTCCTGGCTCCCGGCTCCTGTAGGTAGCCGGGAGGCAGGAGATGTCAGCGGGGACTGCGGTGAGCGATCCCTGGTACCGCGATCGCCGTTATGCAATGGATAACGACGATTGCGGAAAAGTGAAAAAAAGTGTAAAAAAAGAAAAGTTTCACCTCCCCTCATGGATCGGATCCATGAGGGGAGGTGAAAATACTCACCTCAGGTCCGCCGATGTCCTCCGGCCGGTGTCGGGACCCCCCGCTGGCTTCTGCGATGTGCCGATGCGGCGCGCATGCGCAGAAGCCGGTGAGCCCAGCAGATTCAAATCCTCCCTGCACCCGGCTGTCACAGATAGCCGAGTGCAGGGAGATATGACTGGGGGCCGCTGTATGCGGTTTCCAGTCATATGATCACCGTTATCCATCAGATAACGGTGATCATATAAAGTTAAAAAGTAAAAAAAAAAAAAAAGTTAAAAGTAAAAAAAAGTTTAAAAAGTTAAAGTTTCATCTCCCCTTATGGATGGTATCCGTAAGGGGGGATGACATTACGCACCCAAGGTCCCGGATTTGTTCCCTGGTGGGATGTTGATCCGCGGACCTTACCCCAGCTTCGGCACATGCGCCCGTCAGCGTGATGGCGGACGCATGCGCAAAAGTGAAAGATTGCCCAAGAAATATAAAATCTCCCTGCTGCTGGCAGAAAAGGTCGCCAAGAGCCTGGAGATGTCACGGGGGGCCGCGGTATGCGGTTACTGGTCACGTGATCGCCGTTATCCAATGCATAATGGTGATCACGTAAAAGTTCTTTAAAAAGTGGCAGTTTCATCTCCCCTCACCGATGCGATCGGTTGGGGGGAGATAAAACATCTTCTCGGAGGCTTCCGCATTTGAATCCAGATGCGATTATCCTCCATGGACCCTTCCGGCTGCTGCGCATGCGCCCGCCGGCAAAATGCCGGACACATTCGCAGGAGCCAGGGAGCCCAGGAAATTTTACATCTCCTTGCTCCCAGTGACCAATGGTCGCTGAGTGCTTGGAGCAGTGACCGGCGGTCTCATTGAGCGGTCCCCGGTCACATGATAAAGTAGCGATCTAACATTAGGCCGATCACATATGACCGGAGAGGAATTACGGGTTCTGCATGCGCTTGATCAGCGGTAATCCACGGATCAATCGCATGCATTGGATTACACAATTCCCCCCAATTAGCGGGTCGCAATTAGGGAATCCACTCGCAGAAACAGAACACGGCATGCTATATTTTACCGCGGATATCCGCGACCTAGAGCCCATTCTGCTCTAAGACCGCGGATATACCCGCAGCCCATATGCAAACACATTGTGTACGGGCTGCGGGTACCCGGGTCATCTCTAAGCGACGGCGCGGGAAATGCAAACAAAAAACCGCCTGTGTGAGTAGGCAGTTATACGCAGTACATTACGCGGCCGTACGCAGGGTCACAGCCGGGCTCACAGCAAGCAGATTCCGCCTACGGCCGTGTGAGCCCGGCGTTATTCAGACCGCTACCTGTAATCCGTAATTTACAAGAAGCCCCGGGAACGCTCGCCTTCCTGCAGTTCCAGGAGCAGCTTGTTGAGCGCATTCTGTGTGAGACCGCTGCACCGCAGCAAAATTACAAAGCCTCACAGCGCCACTTTTTACACCCCATCCCCGCCGCTGAGGTTACGGAATACCCCCCAAAATACATGAGAGGAGAAGGGGGGGGGGGGGGGGATACCCGGTTTTCTTGCCCCATGTGCCCAATCCAACCAGCCTCCGTAATTACCTCTGTCTTCGGACATAAAACGCAGTTTATATTATTACCTTTATCTAATATTTAGGGAATGCCAAAAAATGGGGATGGCGGGGGGGGGGGGGGGGGGGGGGGATTATTTTTAGGAAGTCAGATTTTTTTCCGTATAAGTGGGCAATGGGGCCTGGAATTTATTCAGTTCTGCCCTGAAATCCAGCGGGCATTCCCTCCATTATGGGCCTAGCCATGTGTCCTGTAAGTAGATTAGGGCCACAATGGGTATGTTTCTGATCACGGGACAAACGGGGGTATCCATTTTGGGGTGAAAGTCTTCATTCCTATGTGCACTGTACAAAAAAAACAGTTTTTAAATTGACACAATTGCCAAACAAATGAAAATCGTAATTTTTTCCTTTTGCTTTGCTTAGATTCATTCAAATACTTTGGGGTCAAAATACGCAGTACACCCCTAGATGAATTTGTTAAGGGGTCTAGTTTTCAAAATGGGGTCATTTGTGGGGGTTCTCTATCATTTTGGACGCTCAATGTCTCTACAAGTGGGCAATGGGGACTGGAATTTATTCCGTTGTACCCTGAAATCCAACGGGTGCTCCTTCCATTATAGGCCTAGCTATGTTTCCTTTAAGTAGATTAGGGCCACAATGGGTATGTTTCTGAACACGGGACAAACGGGGGTATCCATTTTGGGGTGAACGTCTTCATTCCTATGTAAACTGTACAAAAAAAACCTGTTTTTAAATTGATACAATTGCCAAAAAAATGAAAATCGTAATTTTTTCCTTCTGCTTGGCTTAGATTCATTCAAAAACTGTGAAGTCAAAAAAGTCATCATACCCCTAGATAAATTTGTTAGGGGGCCTACTTTTCAAAATGGGGTCACTTGTGGGCGTTCTCCATCGTTTTGGTCACTCAATGGCTCTACAAGTGGGCAATGGGGACTAAATCTCCTTCAAGCAAAATTTCTGTTCCAAAAGCCACCGGTTGCTCCTTTCATTTTGGGCCCCATTGTGCATATAGACGTAAGATTAGGGCCACAATGGGTATGTTTCTGAGCACGGGACAAACAGGGGGATCCATTTTGGGGTGCAAGTCTTCATTCATATATGTGCAGTACAAAAAAACTGCTATTAAAATGACAGAATTACCAAAAAAATGAAAATTGTATTTTTTTTCCTTCGGCTTGGCTTAGATTCATTCAAAAACTGTGAAGTCAAAAAAGTCATCGTACCCCTAGATAAATTCGTTAGGGGGTCTACTTTTCAAAATAGGGTCACTTGTGGGGGTTCTCCATCGTTTTGGTCACTCAAGGGCTCTACAAGTGGGCAATGGGGCCTAAATCTCCTTCAAGCAAAATTTCTGTTCCGAAAGCCACCGCTTGCTCCTTTCATTTTGGGCCCCATTGTGCATATAGACGTAAGATTAGGGCCACAATGGGTATGTTTCTGAGCACGGGACAAACAGGGGTATCCATTCTGGGGTGCAAATCCTAATTTTCATGTGTACTATAGAAAAAAGTCCTGTCTTTAAAATGACATATTTGCAAAAATATGAAATTTTTGTTTTTCTCTTCTAAATTGCATTGACTCCTGAAAAAAAACTGTGGGGTTAAAATCCTCCTGACCCCCCTCAGTGAATACGTTAAGGGGTGTAGTTTTTAAAATGGGGTCATTTGTGGGGGTATCTATCATTCTGACTCCTATGAGCCTTTCCAATCTTGGATTGGTGTAGGAAAACAAACTGTTCCTCAAAATGCTGAAAAGTAATGTTACATTTGTACGTCTCCTAAATGGTTAAAAAAAAAAACGAAAGTTTTTCCAATGTGCGCCCAAAATAAAGTAAACGGGTGGAAATATAAATCTTAGCAAAAATTTCTATATTATGTTTGCACATATTTGAGATATTGCAGTTGGAAATGTGAAAAAAATGACGATTTCTTCAAAATTTTCCCAATTTTGGCGCTTTTAATAAATAAACACAAATTCTATCGGTCTTTTTTTCCCACCTAAATGAAGTACAACATGTGGCGAAAAAAACAATGTCAGAATCGCTTGGATATGAAAAACCTTTCTGGCCTTTTTCCATGCTAAAGTGACACGTGTCAGATTTGCAAAATTTGGCCTGGTCATTAAGGCGCAAACAGGCTTGGTCACTAAGGGGTTAATATTCTTGCTTTCTAAACAGCGAGCTTCACCATTACTGAAAAGTCTACGATTTCTTTTTTTTAATCTCTTCATTGGAATCTTAGCACAATAGTGCCCCCTGCTGGAAGCAAACAGCAATGCCAACACCAGACTGGCGAGCCCGGCACATTCTAACTCCTCCGAGTAGATTAGTTCCGGATCCTTTGCTGCAGCTAACGATTACTGTTATAAAGTCCCTCTTAGGACTAAACGGAGTAAAAAAGGCATAAAACATGGTTAAAAAGTCACAAACATTCCAACAAACAACTAAATTACGTAGTGAGGATCCCCAGGGGATCCCCGGGGCGCCCTCACATCCGCCCTGGGGCTTTCCTTCTCTGTTCCATTTTTTATGGTTGGCGCTCTACTGCATATAAATTCTCCCCGTGACCCCGGGGTGCAGCATAAAATCACGGGCCAAGTTTTCCGCGGATCAGCCTCAGAGTGACTTCCAACGAGGGGTTATCGGTGTTAGACTAGTCCAGTAGAGGGGGTGGGGGTGTCAGGATGTCACCGCTGAGCGCGTGGGGATTCCTAGTGTAACGGTGGGGAGAGCGTACAGAGAACTGCATAATCAAGAAAGAACCTGTGGATGGAAACAACTCGCCGCTGAAAGGGGTCGGAGGAGGACGTCAGGACTCGCTCTGATGAACAGCCATTGCAGTCAAGAGCAGCCAAATAGCAACACTAGAGCTCCAACTAAGTGCGTCCAAACACACAACTCGCCGTTCCTTAGCACTGATAGGACACAACAGCAGGCGACGCATTCAGCGCCATTGTGTCTAAGAGAAACAGAAAGCGACTCCAGTTGGCAAAAGAGCAATAAAATTGTTTTTCCACTGCTCAGTGCAGCCTCTCCTGGTCAGATGGATCCAGAGTCCTGTTGCTCCATGCTGATGTGAGGGTGAGAATTTGGCACAAGCAGCATGAATCGATGACCCCTTCCTGTCAGCCAGTCAGAACATGTCAGCACTGCCATCTAATATCAGTAATTGCTAGAAGCTTCCTGTCCGCAGGGGCCGATATTTCTGCAGAACAATTTCATCACCGAGTGGGATCTACACCAAGAAGAGCTGCTGCCATTCTGAAGGCCAAAAGGAGTCCAACGCTACAAGGTGGGGTCTCTAATGAATGAACGGTACATATCCGGCCGGGCACAGCGCCACCTAGAAATATCACAGGGGATAAGCAAAGCCAGAACAGATCATCCTTTATGCCAGGTTTGCTATTAGTCTGTAACCAAGGAGACACCTAGAGCTGCCAGGAGCTGTATACACTAAACGGTACATTTTTTCATCAAGTCTAATTGCAAAGTCACTACATTTCTTGTTTTAGAGGAAGAATTAAAAGGGGTTGTCCAGTCGCAAACTATTCATGGGCCTATAAGCAGAGTAGTCCACCAATACTGAACCAGTGGGGGTCCACTGCCTGGAACCCCTGCTGATCAGCTGTTTTTCAAACCAGTGCGTTTATGCTCGGATCTTATTTCTGCAGGAAGCAGACAGCTCCATTCTCACTGCAGTGGCCAGGTTTGGTATTGCAGGCCAAGTTGCCATTTAAATGAACTAGGCCGTAATTCCAAGCCTGTCCAAAGTAGCGGGAATAGAGCGGTCTGCTTCATAAACCAGCTCAGCGTACGAGAACACCGATCCAGAAAACAGCTGATCCGGCGGTGATCCTGGGGGTTGGACTGATCTACTGAGGGTCATGTAAACATTCCTGGCAACATCCCGCTATATGTTCAGTACAACAGTCATATAAAATGTGGTATATAATAAGAAAATAGAGGGCAGCAGTATTGTCTATACTTCTGTCGCCAACAGGACGGCGTCGGCATCCATGCAACGACGTCATCTCACCAAATACCGCCCCCTTGGCAATGTTCCCTCGACGTGAGCAGATTCCTTTAGTGAAAATTCAGGTTGCTCTTGCCACTTCAACTCCAGCTGGCAGCTCCGTGCCCACCAAGCCATGAGACACGGGCACAATCTCTGACTTTTACATGACCCCCGTCCTATTGATGGCCTATCCTGCAATAGTTTACAAATGGACAGCCCCTTTAAATGGGCGCAAAGGTGAAAATATCCAACAGTCGTACTTTTTCCTAATTTTGGAGTCTTTGACTAGAACGAACCGTTTTGCAGACTATTATCTTTGCGGTACTTTTGGAACTAATGAACTCTGGGAAGTGCCGGTCTAGCGATCTGACCTCTCCGGCCTCCGCCGCCACGAGAACGCTCCGATACGAGACACTCCGGGCGATAATGACTCTCTCTCCATTAATTGGCCGTGCAATTTTTAGCACCGTTGGAAAGACCTAAATGCAGTTAATCTCTCGCAGGTCTGAGGTTGGAGTATAAGTTGTGACTGCCGAGCGCTAATGGACGGACGTGCGATCAGCGGACATTACTGTACAGCCTGACGAGTGACAATATCTTCTCCTAATTGCCGGCTCCACGGACACCATGAATTAGTGACGGCGAGAAGAAGTCTTTTTATATCCTGCATGTCTTCTGGTCAAGTCAGGCAGGAGATTTCCCAGCATGCCCTTCCATCAGAACGCCGCGCACATATTTTCTTACCATCCGGCAGATGTATTTATGCCAAATCCAGACAAACAGGGACAAACCTGCGTTTGCTTAAATGCCACCAATCTACGGGGAAGATGCTAATTTGACCTTAGAATAACAGTCCGCTCGCCTCTCGCCAGGAAGGATCTCGTCGCGGTAAGCGTCATCCGCACAGACAGTTAATTAATGCGCTTTATTGGATTAGGTCAAAAATGTCTGAATCCCTGTTAATGTGAAGCTGGACACCGGGAACAAGGAGGGTGGCAGCTTGTGTAATGTCTTCAGACAGCGCCTGGAAGGTCTATGACAGCTCCAAGAACCCTGGAGGACGTTATTTCTGCGAGGTCGTAAGGGCGTCACATCTTACTTTTCTCACTCCTATCCCATCATATAGTTTTAGGCCCAAGTAGTTCTAGGAATTTGCTTTTGCCCAAGATTACACCGACGTGCCAAAAGTCACGGGAACTAATATTGCACAGGACCCTTCTAGCCCGTCGCAGTGCAGCAACTCCATATGGTGTCGAATGTACAAGTCACCAGAAGAGGTCTAGAGGGGAGACAACGAATGCCGTCAGGTGAGCCCCCCACAGCTCCAAGGTATTTGTAGAGGTATGCATGGACTTCACCACCACATCCCATAAATGCCGGGTGTTCATGCATACCCACGTGATTCATAGGAGCTCTCCAAAATGCTCCTCTAACCAATTCTGGACAACTTAGGCCCGATGGCACGGTGCGTTATCCTGCTGGAATGTCCCATTGTTGGGGGTACATAAAGTTCACGAGGGCCTGCAAATTGCCACCAAGCACTGAAAGGTACCTGGCATCGGCCAATAACATGTTTAGGTGGACCAATGGAGCCAACCCATGCCATGAGAACACCCAGAACCAGTGTGGAACCACCACCAGCCTGCACAGTGCCTTGTCAACTATGTCTTCATGGGGTCTGTGCCATACACGAACCCTACCATCAGCCCAAAACAATTGGTACCGTGACTCTTTGGACTATGCTACATGCTGTCAGCCCTCTAGGGTCCAGTTAGTGACCTCACAAGCCCCGGTGAGCCGCTGTGTCCGGTGTTTGGAGTAACACAGGCCTTTGGTGGGTCTTCTGCTTCCGTATCCCATGGAAGCTAAAGAGCGCTGCCCGGACCTCCGGGATCTGTGTCTGGGGCCTCCTGCACTGAATACGATCTTTGCCGCAGTTACTTGTCTATTTGCATGGACAATTCTAGTCAGACGCCGCTGATCGCGATCATTAAGCACGCGTGCGCGGCCACTGTGGGTAATAATGCCTTCTACAGTGTATTCCCGGTACACACGATACTGAGGATCAAGGAAAGTTAAATGCCGCACAACTTCGGAAATGGAATGTCCCATTCATCTTGCACCCGCTCTCATGCCTTGCGCCAACTCGGATAATGCACATTGTCTTGCTATCAGCACGCTGGCCGACGTTCAACCTCCCTCACAAGATAGCAGCTCACAACCTACACAGGTGTTGGGCGTCCCAAGCGTCATCTGATGTAACACCACGTCATCATCAACTCATGTATTACTATCCCATGACTTCTGACACGTCCATGTATAATAGTTATAAAAAGTCTCATTAAAGATAATTAAAAGCTAAGATTCATCAAGAGTGCCACAGTGCTCAGCCAATCAGAGGCAGCGCTTCCTAGAGGCGGGAAATTTTCAATCCCCGGCCAGAAGACATGCCTGAAGACCAGTGCCGGGGACAGGGGAGAAGATGCAGCAGAGCCAGACAGCGCTTCTTAGGTGATGTATGTGATTTTTTTTTCCTGCAGCTAGGGCTTATTTTTAAGGTAGGGCTTACATTTCAAGCCCTCGCGCCCCTCCTCTCCCCCCCCCCCCCCGCCCCCTACGGAGAATCCTTGCACGAGGTGCTAAAGAGTCACGCAGTTTCCTTCATCCCTACCATTCTGGGGTACATATGACTTTTTGATTGCTTTTTAGTACATTTTTTTCTTGGAGACGGGGTGAGCAAAAAAAGCCCCGCAATTCTGACGGTCACTGAGGTGTAAGTAATGCGTTACTTTGATACATCAGGCGTTTATGGACACACCAATATCATATATGTGCTTTTGTTTTATTATCTAGATTCTTTTATTAGAAATATGGCAAAAGGTTGTTGTTGTTTTTTTACTTTTATTACCTTTTATTTTTTTGTATTAGTAAAACTTTTTTTTCTTTACTTATCTTTACTTTTTTTTTTTAGGGTAAGATGTCATGCTTTGATCGCTCCTGCAATAGGATGTAATGCCATAGCAGACAGAATTAATGGCTGCATTTAGCCCCTTTAGTGGCACGCCCGGAAAATCTTGCTGCACTGACCATGCAGTTAAACCTCGGAAGATTTCCGTGGACAGCTCTAGTGCTGAAATGCTGGCCAGGACACACAGTTATTGTGCCACTGTACATGTTTGCCACTTTGAATTACCTTAGGAAAATCTCCGGGGTTTGCTGCGCTGACATGGTAATAATAAACCTGCCACTGAAGGGGTTAAAGGGTTAACAGTTCCTATGAACTGTGCGGCTTACTGGAGCTGTTGCGACCGGGTCTCGGCTGTAAGAGACAGCCAGCAGTCGCAATGTGTGGAGCGAGATCGCCCCGCGATCTACCTTCATACATACTCAAACGTGCAGGACGTAACTGTCCGTCCCGTAGCGTTAAGGGGTTAAATCACTTTGCCGCCATCTTCTGACAGCCATAGTGTTTTTTCTATTTTCGGTCGCTGGGGCTGTGTGAAGGATTAACCCTTTGCAGGGCGATCTGTGGTTTGTATTGGTAGGATATTGAAGTATATACGACTTTTTGACCGCTTTTAATTACAATTTTGTCTTGGGAGTCCGAGTGACACAGATCTGACCTTTATGGATGCCGCGATACAAAATATGTTTTTTATGTTAAAATGGGAAAAGGTTGTGTTTTAATGAAAAAAATCTCTTAATATTGTTTATTTTTATTATAAGGATAACCCCCCCCCCACTCATTTTTAACTTTGAACTTGTGATTGTTCATACAATATACTGCAGTACTTCAGTATCGCACTATATGGCATTCCTGCAGGCATTCTATTAAGTCTGGCCACAGGCAGGTCTTAGGCCTCATGTCCACGGGGAAAATCAGGCCCGCTACGGATTCTCCATGGAGAATCCGCAGCGGGTCCCTCCTGCCCCGCGGACATGAGCGCTGAAAATAAGAATAAATCAGAATAAACTCACCTCCCGCCCGCTCCGGATCCTTCCTTCGCTGCGGCGTCATCTTCTCTGCGTCGCGGCCGGATCTTCTTTCTTCGGCCCGGCGGATGCGTAGGATGACGTCGGTGACGTGCCCCGCGCATGCGCCGGCCCGAAGCAAAATGATCCGGCCGCGACTGAGAGAAGATGGCGCCGCGCCGAAGAGAAGAACTGGAGCGTGTGAGTAAAATCTGATTTTTGTCTCCCGCGGATCCGGACGGCTTCCATAGGCTTCAATAGAAGCCCGCGGGAGCCGTCCCCGCGGGAGACCCGCATGAAAATGGAGCATGGTCCAGATTTTTTCATGCTCCATTTTTTTTAAAAACCTTTTATTGACCATCTGCGGGTATTTATCTACCCGCGGGTGGTCAATGCATCCCTATGGGATGCGGATCGGCGGGCGGGAGTTAAAATCCGCTGCGGATTTTAATTCTTCTTTTGCCCGTGGACATGAGGCCTTAATAGGCAGGGATATTTGACACAAGGCTGCCATGCTACCCCAACAGCATCCCACAAATTCATTGCAAGGGGGGCATTTTGGAAATAGAAGGTAGCCCCCCTTGCTCTGTCAGGCCATTTAAATGTTTTGGTCAAGACTGAAAGCTGCATCTAAAGGGTTAACAGCTGTGACTGTAGTACTCTCTGATTGCAGCCGTTCCAGTCAGATGTCAGTTATCAGACAGTTGGCAATTGTTGGGACCCAAACTGATGACTAGAACTACCGTGAGGTGTTGCTGCACCTTCACTACCAGCCAAAGGATTCAGAACAGCTCAGTTTTTCCAGTCATTTTTTACATTAAACACGGTTGAAGTCCAGAAAAGAACGTGAAAAACGTCAAAAGGTTCAAACGCAAGTTAAAAACAAAAATATTATCGCATTTTAATGTGAAACGCCACAATAGTCAGAAGTTATGATTTTACACAAATGGCTTTTTCCAGGGATCACATGAAGGACGGCTGCTCTGCAGGAAGAAATTAATGGTTTGAAATTGGATGCAAACCATCCCTACAGCTGGCTCAACTTTTGTAGATTACTTTCAAACCCTTTGACTCTATATAACCAATGTTGGAACAGACCTCTAGGCCAGGATTTGGACAGTTTTGCTCTTCAGAACAGAGCACGCTAGACAGAAAGGGCTACCACAGCATTTTGATGTGCCATGCAATACCCTCGATGTACGCCTAGTTGATCATGGGTTCATACAGCAAGACAATGGTCAAAAACCTACTTCTTAAGTAGTTCTGACATAACCTAGAAGACAAGAAGAAACCGGTAGGCTTCAAAGAATGGAATGGCCCGCACAGCCTCCAGACTTAACCCCATTGAGCTTGTTTGGGAGGAACTAGACAGACGGGTGAAAGCAAAGCGACCTACAAGTGCAGCACATTTGTGGGAACTTCTGCAACAATATATGAATGCAACTGTTGAAAGAATGTCTCCATGGTGTAAAGCTGTTATATCAGCCAGTGGGGGCGACTGTGAAGAGTCACAAATCTAGATTTAATGTGGTGAAACAAAGTTAGTCCTCTATTTGTATTCATCTTAACTTACTTGTTTTCTGTTTTCATTTCAAAGTACATTTGAGACATTAAACTGTGAAAATAGCGATAAAACTGGATAAATTGAGGTGTTCTAAAACTGTTGACCAGTAGTGTAACTACAGCGCAACGACCCTTTCCAGGTCAAAAAGTGGCGCCATGTGCGAGCTGTAACAGGGTCACATACAAGTGAAAAACGCCACAGTCCGCCAGACTGGTGCCCCAACGACCACACCGGACGGTAACGGATCATCCAAGTACGATACATCTAAAGTACAGTCAGACGGTTTATTGGAGGAGGTCACTAACCGATCCAATGATGACTTTTCCCTCGGCACATGAGTAATCACCCCGCACTGGATGGAATGATCGGTCATATAGATTTTTACAGACAGGAGGGATGACCTCTATATGAGCCACACCAGAGAGCTACTATGGAAACCCCCCTAACCTGCCACCACTTACCCCCACAAAATCAGATCTCCAAAGTCAATAGGGTGGTCCCTATAAGGCAGCGCTCACCCTCGGCGTTGTGTAACCGCAGCAAAAAACACAAATAATGATTTAAAAGGAAATTTAAAAAAGGAAAAAAAAAAGAATTAAAATGTCTTTTTTTTCCTTTTTGTTTTTTGCTGCGTTTCAAAAAAGCGGCAAGAAACGACAAATGTGAACGCTGCCTAGGGCTTCTTTCCCACGAGCGTATATCAGCCGGCCGTTTTCACGGCCGGCTAATATACGCTGTGATCTGATGCATTGGATTCCAGTGCATCAGATCACATCGCCATATTCCTGAGAAGTAAAAGCGCCCCGCCGGTCAATATAGCGCCGGGCGTTTTTACATTGGGCCGGAATACGTCAGCAGCTGCATGGGCTCCCATGCAGGCTCACCTCTCTTCTCCTCCCCACTCGTTCCTTGCAATGGGAGGGGGGGCAGAACAGAGGCGGAGCCAAGCGCCAGCCCGCCACCTCCCATTGCTGGCTGTGGACAAGGGGCGGGACATGGGCAGAGATAAGCTCCCGCCCCTTGTCTATAGCCATCAATGGGTGGAGGCGGGGCAGGACGGCGCTTAGCTCTGCCCCACCCCCTCCCATTGCAAAGACTGAGCGGGGAGGAGAAAAGAGGTGAGCCTGTGATGGGGAGGGAGGGAAAAGGGCTGACAGCATAGTAGTCTCGGCGTATATGCGACGGGACTCATGCCGTCTGAACAGGCGCACAAATGTTTGATTTGTTCGCCCGTTCCAGTTTTATCTCTCCCAACGTAGTGTATATTGGCCGGCCGTGAAAACAGCGGGCGATATACGCTTGTGGGAAAGAAGCCTAACACGAATGGAGCTGAAGAAGCTCTCCACTGAAATGGGAGTAGGACACCTTATTCTCTACGCCATCAGGACGCCAAGTCTGACTTCCATGACACGTGCAAAGTCATAACAGTGGAGAGCGGTTGTCCGGTACTACTGATGGGCTATCCTCAGGAAAGGTCATCCACAGCTGATCGTCGGGGTCCGCGGCTTGTGATCGCCACAGTTCAGCCGCTTCCTGAGCTTGCTGTCATTGCAGATAGCTCTGTCTGTACTGCAGCGGCTCAGATAGCTCTGTCTGTACTGCAGCGGCTCAGATAGCTCTGTCTGTACTGCAGCGGCTCAGATAGCTCTGTCTGTACTGCAGCGGCTCAGATAGCTCCCATGCAATTCAATGTGGTACCAACCTGGGCCGCTGCAATACAGACAGCGCTACCTGCTTCCAGCGATCAGCAGGCATCCCAGCGGCGGACCTCTGCCGATCAATTGCTGATGAACTGCATGGACACCTCATCTGTGCGACGTGCAGGAGACCGCACACTGTAAGCACTATTCTCACATGAATGGCATATATTGTGATTTTTTCCATGTTGCATATATCACACATACACAAGAGCCGTGCAGCAATCAGAATAGGCGGCGCCAGAACCTAATGGCCCCGGGAGGTACTTACTGGTCAGCTTGTTGTGGCTCAGGATCAGCTGAGTGATGTTCGACAGCGTGACTAGAGAAAAAAAGACAAAGCCGTCAGTACGATGGACATCCGACATACGCCGCGTCTCACGGAATACACGGCGCAGAAACCTAATTGGCGTCACCGATACGAACCGTTTTAACCCCCTTATTAGGGAATTCTGTATTAGTAGATTGTCAGGTCTGCAATCTTCATCTATTAGCTGGGGAGATGGATTGGTGGGGGTCTCAGAGGTCGGACCCCACAGACCCTATAGCGAGGGCACATCCTAGTAATCCGCCATCCCCTTCACAATCAGACACCCCTCACTGAGATCGCCCGCGCCGAGGAATGGGACGCAGAATTTTCCATGTAAATTTCACCTCTAAAAGCCGCAGCAAAATTCACAATTTTCTGCCGTCGCTCCACAGCGTCATTGGGCAACATCGCCGCGCCGAATTTTGGCATCTTTCCGCTTCAAGAAGCGACATGATATTTCTTGGTGCGGAAACGCAGTTTTCTATGTCGGATTTCTGCACGTGGATTTTGCCCACTGACGGGGCTCAGAGCTGCACCAAAACAGCGCCTTCTGACGCGGATTCCATCGCGCGAACAGTCAGGGTCCGCTCAAAACTCACACCAAAATCAGTGTCCAATAGACGTGTTTAGGACCGCGTGCGCACGGGGCTCGGAGAAGACTACGATTTTCAGTCGGTATGCACGATACGGGTACCACGGTAAACAGGAAGCAGGCGAGTACCAAAAAAATACAGCCCCCGCCCCCCTGTCCCCAACCCTTTAGGCAGGTGGCGGTTCCCTTTAAATGGACAATCACTCTAACCCTCACAGACACGGAACGGACCAAACTAACGCAAGCGGACATTTTTTACATCATTATCTTACATTTTAGACTCCTGCGGCGCCGCTGCGCCTTCTTACCCCCAGCAGGTTTTCATCACACCTTTTGTTTTCCGGTGACGCGGCTGCAGGAGGGCTGGTTGTATTTTTCTATTGCAGCATTTAGCGCAGCGAATAAGTATTAAACATCTTTTAAAGTTTTTTAAAAATGGGTGCGATTGAAAAAAAAAAAAACACAACTGCGCCATTTTAAGGCCCTTCGGGGGTCTGCTGTTTTTAGGATTCTCGCAGTGCAGTCAAAATGACAGGTTATCGTTTTTCTGTGGATCGTCAGGATTACGGCGACCCCAAATGTATCGTTTTTATGCTGCGCCACTTCATAAAATACCTTTTGAAGAACAAAAATATTTCTGTCGCCATCTTTTAACCCCCATTAGGCCTCCTGACCACGGAGGGCGGATATTTGCTGCGGAATCAGGAGGGGGGTTATGAAACATGGGTGCAACTGTGTTAAATCAATAGAAGCCGCCGTTCTCATCCGCTCGCTCCCGCGGCAATCCAGCGCTGCCACTCCCGCAGGCCTTCCGGTCTTTGTTTACGAACGGCTACCACCTGACCACAGCAGCCAATCAGAAGCCCCAGAGGTCAGGCGCCGCTCTTCGTGAATCACTGCTCACTTGCCAGGAACCCAGATGCAAAAACGTCCCGTGACTGCGGCGTCCGATCGGCAGCCGTCCATAAACAAAGACAGGGAGGATTGCGGGAGCGGCAGCGCCAGATCACCGAGGGAACCAACAAGTGGGCAGCACAGGTTCTATTGACTCCTCCCCACAGTTGCGCACGTATTTAACCCTTCGGATACCTTCACAACAGATTGACTGCAGCAATGCCGCGGTGACCAAATCCACAACCAAACGGTACGGATTCGGCCACATGTTCCATTGTGGAACAAATGCGGAATTTAACCCTTGGTATAACTCCGCAGCCTAAACAGCCGCGCTGAGGATTTGCCGTGGAAAGTTTCCTCGCCACATGAAGGCGATTCTTGAGATCCTCCGCTGGACTCGTACTGTAAACGCTGCGGCATTTGTATAGCGATTCTGCCGGCGGACATTCTGCAGCGTTTACTGGTATCTAAGGCTGCCTGTCCACGGGCGACAGTTCATTGCGATAATCCGGACGCGGATAAAGCAGTGAACACTTTCTGTAGCTTGCGGAACCCAAATTGCGGTCTACTGCGATTCTTCGTGGCGAGCCCGTCTGTCAGATAGGCTCACAGCGGAGACCGGACAGCTCTCCCCCTCATCCCCCGCGGCGGAATATCGCTGGCACTATTCCGTCACGGCCGTGGACAGGGGGCCTTACAGCGCTTCCACGCCGGCAGGATAGATCCGCCCCGTAATGCGCAGTGCGGACTCTGATGAGGAATCGCCGGCAGAACCAAACATTTACATGCCGCATCAGAAGCCGCACGGCGCCGACTCTACCGTGCGGAGAAATCGCCTCCCCCCGTGTGAACGCGCCTCATATGATCCACTCACACAGGCCGGGGATGTCCAGCATGCTGCTCACGCCGCGGTCCGCCATGTCTACGTCTGCGATGTTCTTCTCCCGACTCTCCTCCACGATCTTCTTCAGTGACTTCGACATCCTGAGAGCTGAGGAAGAGGGAAACGTCAGAAACTACAAGTCCCAGCGAGCACGGCGTCCACTCTGGGGGTTGTAGTCCCACCAGAACAGAGGAGGAGGGCAGAAACTACAAGACAGGGGAACTACAAGTCCCAGCGAGCGAGGCGTCCACTCTGGGGGTTGTAGTCCCACTCGGAACAGAGGAGGAGGGCAGAAACTACAAGACAGGGGAACTACAAGTCCCAGCGAGCGAGGCGTCCACTCTGGGGGTTGTAGTCCCACTCGGAACAGAGGAGGGCAGAAACTACATGACAGGGGAACTACAAGTCCCAGCAAGTGCAGCGTCTACTCTGGGGGTTGTAGTCCCACCAGAACAGAGGAGGAGGGCAGAAACTACAAGACAGGGGAACTACAAGTCCCAGCGAGCGAGGCATCCACTCTGGGGGGTTGTAGTTCCACCCAGAACAGAGGAGGACAGAAACTACATGACAGGGGAACTACAAGTCCCAGCAAGTGCAGCGTCTACTCTGGGGGTTGTAGTTCCACCCGGAACAGAGGAGGGCAGAAACTACAAGGCAGGGGAACTACAAGTCCCAGCAAGTGCAGCATCCACTCTGGGAGTTGTAGTCCTACCAGAACAGAGGAAGACACTGGAAACCAGTCACACTACAGAAACCAAAAGACAGGGGAACTACAAGTCCCAGCGAGTGCAGCTTCTCCTGCTCCTTCTGGGAGTTGTAGTCTCACCCAGAAAAGAGGAGAAAGTTGGTGGAAACCAGAATACAGTAACTACAAGACATAACAGCGTGGAACTACAAGTCCCAGCAACTCAGCGCCTACTGGTCACTCTGGGAGTTGCAGTCCCATCCTGAGAAGAGAACATCAATAGAAACCAATTAGAATACATTAACTACAAGCCATAGTGCAAGGGGAACTACAAGTCCCAGCTTCTCCTGCCCCCCTGGGAGTTGTAGTCCCCCCAGTAACTACATGGGTCTCTGTTACCCTGGTTACTGCGCCGCAGGATACGTGTCCCGGAGTCTCTGGCCGCAGCACACACCCTGCAGGAAGCGCCGGCGCGGAGGAGCCTCACAGTCCTAATAAGGTGAATTCCACCCGCAGGAGCCCTGAAACACTCCGAATAGAAGGCTGGAGAGCCGTCAGCCAATGGGAGCGCAGCGTTCTATTGTCTGAAACCAATCAGAAACGAGAGGACGCCGCAGCAGCCAATCACAGCCGCGCAGGAGAGAGATGGTTACAACGGGCCGGGAGGAAGTGCTCAGCGGCGGCCTGTTTAGCTTCCGCCGGGCGGGTGATGTGTGAGGGCGGCGGGTTTCTCTTAGAGCCTGCGGCTGCCACAGCCTGACCGGCTGGCGGTTATGGCCGCTCACACCGGGCGGCATCTATTCCTGACGCTGCAAGAGATTACAAGAACCTCAGTGTACAGCGCAGACATGATGGCGCACAAAGGGTTAAAATACCCACCGAACCCCTGAAAGACGCCCTGTGAGGAATATATGCTCCCCAGAAGTATATATATATATATATATACACGGCCCAAACCATCCCCCTAGAAGTATATATATATACACGGCCAAACCATCCCCCTAGAAGTATATATATATACACGGCCAAACCATCCCCCTAGAAGTATATATATATAGACGGCCAAACCATCCCCCTAGAAGTATATATATATACACGGCCCAAACCATCCCCCTAGAAGTATATATATATACACGGCCAAACCATCCCCCTAGAAGTATATATATACACACGGCCAAACCATCCCCCTAGAAGTATATATATATAGACGGCCAAACCATCCCCCTAGAAGTATATATATATACACGGCCCAAACCATCCCCCTAGAAGTATATATATATACACGGCCAAACCATCCCCCTAGAAGTATATATATATACACGGCCAAACCATCCCCCTAGAAGTATATATATATATATATATAGACGGCCAAACCATCCCCCTAGAAGTATATATATATACACGGCCCAAACCATCCCCCTAGAAGTATATATATATACACGGCCAAACCATCCCCCTAGAAGTATATATATATACACGGCCAAACCATCCCCCTAGAAGTAAATATATATACACGGCCCAAACCATCCCCCTAGAAGTATATATATATATATACACGGCCAAACCATCCCCCTAGAAGTATATATATATATATATATATATATACACGGCCAAACCATCCCCCTAGAAGTAAATATATATATACACGGCCCAAACCATCCCCCTAGAAGTAAATATATATATACACGGCCAAACCATCCCCCTAGAAGTAAATATATATATACACGGCCCAAACCATCCCCCTAGAAGTAAATATATATATACACGGCCAAACCATCCCCCTAGAAGTAAATATATATATACACGGCCAAACCATCCCCCTAGAAGTAAATATATATATACACGGCCAAACCATCCCCCTAGAAGTAAATATATATATACACGGCCCAAACCATCCCCCTAGAAGTAAATATATATATACACGGCCCAAACCATCCCCCTAGAAGTAAATATATATATACACGGCCAAACCATCCCCCTAGAAGTAAATATATATATACACGGCCAAACCATCCCCCTAGAAGTAAATATATATATACACGGCCCAAACCATCCCCCTAGAAGTAAATATATATATACACGGCCCAAACCATCCCCCTAGAAGTAAATATATATATACACGGCCCAAACCATCCCCCTAGAAGTAAATATATATATACACGGCCAAACCATCCCCCTAGAAGTAAATATATATATACACGGCCAAACCATCCCCCTAGAAGTAAATATATATATACACGGCCAAACCATCCCCCTAGAAGTAAATATATATATACACGGCCAAACCATCCCCCTAGAAGTAAATATATATATACACGGCCAAACCATCCCCCTAGAAGTAAATATATATATACACGGCCAAACCATCCCCCTAGAAGTATATATATATATATATATATACACGGCCCAAACCATCCCCCTAGAAGTATATATATATATACACGGCCCAAACCATCCCCCTAGAAGTAAATATATATATACACGGCCCAAACCATCCCCCTAGAAGTAAATATATATATACACGGCCAAACCATCCCCCTAGAAGTATATATATATATATATATATACACGGCCAAACCATCCCCCTAGAAGTATATATATATATATATATATATATATACACGGCCAAACCATCCCCCTAGAAGTATATATATATATACACGGCCAAACCATCCCCCTAGAAGTATATATATATACACGGCCAAACCATCCCCCTAGAAGTATATATATATACACGGCCCAAACCATCCCCCTAGAAGTATATATATATACACGGCCCAAACCATCCCCCTAGAAGTATATATATATACACGGCCAAAACCATCCCCCTAGAAGTATATATATATATATATATATATATATATACACGGCCCAAACCATCCCCCTAGAAGTATATATATATATATATACACGGCCCAAACCATCCCCCTAGAAGTATATATATATATATATACACTGCCCAAACCATCCCCCTAGAAGTATATATATATACACGGCCAAACCATCCCCCTAGAAGTAAATATATATATACACGGCCAAACCATCCCCCTAGAAGTAAATATATATATACACGGCCAAACCATCCCCCTAGAAGTAAATATATATATACACGGCCAAACCATCCCCCTAGAAGTATATATATATATATATACACGGCCCAAACCATCCCCCTAGAAGTATATATATATATACACGGCCCAAACCATCCCCCTAGAAGTAAATATATATATATACGGCCCAAACCATCCCCCTAGAAGTAAATATATATATACACGGCCAAACCATCCCCCTAGAAGTATATATATATATATATACACGGCCAAACCATCCCCCTAGAAGTATATATATATATATATACACGGCCAAACCATCCCCCTAGAAGTATATATATATATACACGGCCAAACCATCCCCCTAGAAGTATATATATATACACGGCCAAACCATCCCCCTAGAAGTATATATATATACACGGCCCAAACCATCCCCCTAGAAGTATATATATATATACACGGCCCAAACCATCCCCCTGGAAGTATATATATATACACGGCCAAAACCATCCCCCTAGAAGTATATATATATATATATATATATATATATATACACGGCCCAAACCATCCCCCTAGAAGTATATATATATATATATATACACGGCCCAAACCATCCCCCTAGAAGTATATATATATATATATATATACACTGCCCAAACCATCCCCCTAGAAGTATATATATATACACGGCCCAAACCATCCCCCTAGAAGTATATATATATATATATATATATATATATATATATATATATATACACGGCCAAACCATCCCCCTAGAAGTATATATATATATACACGGCCAAACCATCCCCCTAGAAGTATATATATATATATATATATATATATATATATATATATATATATATATATATATATACACGGCCCAAACCATCCCCCTAGAAGTATATATATATATACACGGCCAAACCATCCCCCTAGAAGTATATATATATATATATATATACACGGCCCAAACCATCCCCCTAGAAGTATATATATATATATACACGGCCCAAACCATCCCCCTAGAAGTATATATATATACACTGCCCAAACTATCCCCCTAGAAGTGTGTATATAGTAGCTGATATACCCGGCCGTGCCTGAGTTAGTTCGGCCTAAAGGACACAGCTCTCTCCTGGTTCTCCTCCTACCTATCCGACCGCTCCTTCAGTGTCTGCTTTGCTGGCTCTACCTCCCCTCCTCTTCCCCTTGCTGTTGGGGTCCCCCAGGGCTTGGTCCTTGGCCCCCTTCTCTTCTCTATCTACACAGTCCCTATTGGACAAACCATCAGGAGATTTGGCCCCCAATACCACCTGTACGCTGATGACACCCAGCTATACACCTCTTCCTGTGACATCTCTGCACCTTTACTCCCAAACATCACCGACTGTCTGTCCGCTGTCTCTAACACCATGTCCTCTCTCTACCTAAAACTGAACCTCTCTAAAACTGACCTACTGGTGTTTCCACCCTCCACTAACCGACCTCATCCTGACATCTCCATCTCAGTGTGTGGCACCATAACTCCCAGCATGCCCACGGCCTTGGGGTCATATTTGACTCTGATCTCTCTTTTGCCCCCTACATCCAATCTCTGGCCCGAACATGTCAGCTGCACCTCAAGAACATCGCAAGAATCCGCTCTTTTCTCACCGTGGACGCGTTATAAATGCTTACTGTTGCCCTCATCCACTCCCGGCTCGATTATTACAACTCTCTGCTGATCGGCCCCCCGCACCAGACTCTACCCCCCTCCAATCCATCCTGAATGCGGCAGCCAGGCTCATCTCCCTGTCCAGCCGCTACTCGGACGCCTCTGTCCTGTGCCGGTCACTGCAGGCTGCCCGTTAAATACAGAATTCAATTTAAACTCATTACCTTCATCCACAAAGCCTCCCACAGCGCAGCGCCCCCCTATATTGTATCCCTCATCCACAACACAGCACCCCCCTATATTGTATCCCTCATCCACAGTGCAGCGCCCCCCTATATTGTATCCCTCATCCACAGCGCAGCGCCCCCCTATATTGTATCCCTCATCCACAACACAGCACCCCCCTATATTGTATCCCTCATCCACAGTGCAGCGCCCCCCTATATTGTATCCCTCATCCACAGCGCAGCACTACCCTATATCGCCTCCCTCATCCACAACACAGCACCCCCCTATATTGTATCCCTCATCCACAGCGCAGCACTACCCTATATCGCCTCCCTCATCCACAACACAGCGCCCCCCTATATTGTATCCCTCATCCACAGCGCAGCACCACCCTATAATGTATCCCTCATCCACAGCGCAGCACCCCCCTATATTGTATCCCTCATCCACAGTGCAGCGCCCCCCTATAATGTATCCCTCATCCACAGCGCAGCGCCCCCCTATATTGTATCCCTCATCCACAGCGCAGCGCCCCCCTATATTGTATCCCTCATCCACAGCGCAGCGCCCCCCTATATTGTATCCCTCATCCACAGCGCAGCGCCCCCCTATATTGTATCCCTCATCCACAAAGCCCTCCACAGTGCAGCGCCCCCCTATATTGTATCCCTCATCCACAAAGCCCTCCACAGTGCAGCGCCCCCCTATAATATATCCCTCATCCACAGTGCAGCGCCCCCCTATAATGTATCCCTCATCCACAGTGCAGCGCCCCCCTATAATGTATCCCTCATCCACAGCGCAGCGCCCCCCTATAATGTATCCCTCATCCACAGTGCAGCGCCCCCCTATATCGCCTCCCTCATCCACAGCGCAGCGCCACCCTATATTGTATCCCTCATCCACAGCGCAGCGCCCCCTATAATGTATCCCTCATCCACAGCGCAGCGCCCCCCTATATTGTATCCCTCATCCACAGCGCAGCGCCCCCCTATATTGTATCCCTCATCCACAGCGCAGCACCACCCTATAATGTATCCCTCATCCACAGCGCAGCGCCCCCCTATAATGTATCCCTCATCCACAGTGCAGCGCCCCCCTATATCGCCTCCCTCATCCACAACACAGCACCCCCCTATATTGTATCCCTCATCCACAGCGCAGCACTACCCTATATCGCCTCCCTCATCCACAACACAGCGCCCCCCTATATTGTATCCCTCATCCACAGCGCAGCACCACCCTATAATGTATCCCTCATCCACAGCGCAGCACCCCCCTATATTGTATCCCTCATCCACAGTGCAGCGCCCCCCTATAATGTATCCCTCATCCACAGCGCAGCGCCCCCTATATTGTATCCCTCATCCACAGCGCAGCGCCCCCCTATATTGTATCCCTCATCCACAGCGCAGCGCCCCCCTATATTGTATCCCTCATCCACAAAGCCCTCCACAGTGCAGCGCCCCCCTATATTGTATCCCTCATCCACAAAGCCCTCCACAGTGCAGCGCCCCCTATAATATATCCCTCATCCACAGTGCAGCGCCCCCCTATAATGTATCCCTCATCCACAGTGCAGCGCCCCCCTATAATGTATCCCTCATCCACAGCGCAGCGCCCCCCTATAATGTATCCCTCATCCACAGTGCAGCGCCCCCCTATATCGCCTCCCTCATCCACAGCGCAGCGCCACCCTATATTGTATCCCTCATCCACAGCGCAGCGCCCCCTATAATGTATCCCTCATCCACAGCGCAGCGCCCCCCTATATTGTATCCCTCATCCACAGCGCAGCGCCCCCCTATATTGTATCCCTCATCCACAGCGCAGCACCACCCTATAATGTATCCCTCATCCACAGCGCAGCGCCCCCCTATAATGTATCCCTCATCCACAGTGCAGCGCCCCCCTATATCGCCTCCCTCATCCACAGCGCAGCGCCACCCTATATTGTATCCCTCATCCACAGCGCAGCGCCCCCCTATATTGTATCCCTCATCCACAGTGCAGCGCCCCCCTATAATGTATCCCTCATCCACAGCGCAGCTCCCCCCTATATTGTATCCCTCATCCACAGCGCAGCGCCCCCCCTATATTGTATCCCTCATCCACAGTGCAGCGCCCCTCTATATTGTATCCCTCATCCACAGTGCAGCGCCCCTCTATATTGTATCCCTCATCCACAGCGCAGCGCCCCCCTATACTGTATCCCTCATCCACAGTGCAGCGCCCCCCTATATTGTATCCCTCATCCACAGTGCAGCGCCCCCCTATATCGCCTCCCTCATCCACAGCGCAGCGCCCCCCTATAATGTATCCCTCATCCATAACACAGCACCCCCCTATAATGTATCCCTCATCCACAGTGCAGCACCCCCCTATATTGTATCCCTCATCCACAGTGCAGCGCCCCTCTATATTGTATCCCTCATCCACAGTGCAGCGCCCCTCTATATTGTATCCCTCATCCACAGCGCAGCGCCCCCCTATACTGTATCCCTCATCCACAGTGCAGCGCCCCCCTATATTGTATCCCTCATCCACAGTGCAGCGCCCCCCTATATCGCCTCCCTCATCCACAGCGCAGCGCCCCCCTATAATGTATCCCTCATCCATAACACAGCACCCCCCTATAATGTATCCCTCATCCACAGCGCAGCGCCCCTCTATATTGTATCCCTCATCCACAGCGCAGCGCCCCCCTATACTGTATCCCTCATCCACAGTGCAGCGCCCCCCTATATTGTATCCCTCATCCACAGTGCAGCGCCCCCCTATATCGCCTCCCTCATCCACAGCGCAGCGCCACCCTATAATGTATCCCTCATCCATAACACAGCACCCCCCTATAATGTATCCCTCATCCACAGTGCAGCGCCCCCCTATATTGTATCCCTCATCCACAGCGCAGAGCCCCCCTATATTGTATCCCTCATCCACAGCGCAGCACCACCCTATATTGTATCCCTCATCCACAGTGCAGCGCCCCCCTATATTGCATCGCTCATCCACAGCGCAGAGCCCCCCTATATTGTATCCCTCATCCACAAAGCCCTCCACAGTGCAGCGCCCCCCTATATTGTATCCCTCATCCACAGTGCAGCGCCCCCCTATAATGTATCCCTCATCCACAGCGCAGCGCCCCCCTATATTGTATCCCTCATCCACAGCGCAGCGCCCCCCTATAATGTATCCCTCATCCACAGCGCAGCGCCCCCCTATAATGTATCCCTCATCCACAGCGCAGCGCCCCCCTATAATGTATCCCTCATCCACAGCGCAGCGCCCCCCTATAATGTATCCCTCATCCACAGCGCAGCGCCCCCCTATATTGTATCCCTCATCCACAGCGCAGCGCCCCCCTATATTGTATCCCTCATCCACAGCACAGCACCACCCTATATTGTATCCCTCATCCACAGCGCAGCGCACCCCTATATTGTATCCCTCATCCACAGCGCAGCGCCCCCCTATATTGTATCCCTCATCCACAGAGCAGCGCCCCCCTATATTGTATCCCTCATCCACAGCGCAGCGCCCCCCTATATTGTATCCCTCATCCGCAAAGCCCTCCACAGTGCATCGCCCCCCTATATTGTATCCCTCATCCACAGTGCAGCGCCCCCCTATAATGTATCCCTCATCCACAGCGCAGCGCCCCCCTATATTGTATCCCTCATCCACAGCGCAGCGCCCCCCTATATTGTATCCCTCATCCACAGCGCAGCACCACCCTATATTGTATCCCTCATCCACAGTGCAGCGCCCCCTATATTGTATCCCTCATCCACAGCACAGCGCCCCCCTACATTGTATCCCTCATCCACAGCGCAGTGCCCCCCTATATTGTATCCCTCATCCACAGCACAGCGCCCCCCTACATTGTATCCCTCATCCACAGCGCAGCGCCCCCCTATATTGTATCCCTCATCCACAGTGCAGCGCCCCCCTATATTGTATCCCTCATCCACAGTGCAGCGCCCCCCTATATTGTATCCCTCATCCACAGTGCAGCACCACCCTATATTGCCTCCCTCATCTCAACCCACCACCCAGCCCGGGCTCTCCGCTCTGCTAACGAAACCAGACTGAGCGCCCCTTTAATTCAAACTTCTCATTCCCGCCTCCAAGACTTCTCCAGAGCAGCACCTGTCCTCTGGAACGCACTACAAAAGGCTACCCAAACAATCCAGGACTCGCAGAACTTCAGGCGTGCTCTAAAAACGCACCTCTTCAGGGAGGCATACCGCATTCCCTAAACAAACCCCTCTGTACTCTGCCTGATAACATGCTCCCTGACCTATTGACTGCAATCCCTGCTAGCCACCATAAACCGCTCCTGCAGTCATACCGATTCTGCCGTCACACGGCTAAATGTCTGACCATTGTCTATGTGTATAACATCGCTCACTCTCCACTTGGCCATACCGTGCACATCTCCACCTCGCCATACCGTGCACATCTCCACCCCCCCATACCGTGCACATCTCCAGCCCCCCATACCGGGCACATCTCCACCTCGCCATACTGTGCACATCTCCACCTCGCCATACCGTGCACATCTCCACCTCGCCATACCGTGCACATCTCCACCCCGCCATACCGTGCACATCTCCACCTCGCCATACCGTGCACATCTCCACCCCGCCATACCGTGCACATCTCCACCTCCCCATGCCGTGCACATCTTCACCCCCTTTACCTTCTGTATCCCCCCATTACTTGTAGTATGTAAGCTCGTTGGAGCAGGACCCGCACCCCTACTGCTCCCATCAGCGGATTACTATGTAACCGTGGTTCTGTAATTTTTGTACTTTTGTCTTTCTGTATCCCCTGTCTATGTAAGCGCTGCGGAATATGTTGGCGCTACACAAATAAAGTTTATTATTATTATTAGTTTGGTACCGGTGTCTACCTCTTCACACGCAAAATGTTATGAAGTTGTGGTTACTTAAGAGGAACCGAGGAATAAAATATTAGAGATGAGCGAACGTACTCGTCCGAGCTTGATGCTCGGGCGAATATTAGGGTGTTCGGGATGCTCGTTATTCGTAACGAACACCACACGATGTTCGGATGTTCGGGTTACTTTAACTTTCTTCCCTGAGAAATCTTTTCTATATGCGCTCTCCTGCCCCTGAGCCAATCAGAGGCAGCCCTCACTCACCCATTCATGAATTCATGAATGGGTGTGAGTGAGGGCTGGCCTCTGATTGGTCAGGCTGTGACCATTCAGAGGCATCTTATTCAGCAGGCGGGGATTTTAAATCCCCGGCTGCTGAATACTACTCACAGCTGTTCAGAGCAGTTCAGGAGAACTGCAGCCTGCCGCGCTGAACTCCGTCTGCCGGCACCAGGTGAGTATATATATATTTTTTATTTTTACACATTTCTGGATGAATTGCAGGAAAGGGCTTATATATTTAACCCCTTTCCGACAATTCATCCCGCGATCACCGGCAGCCCATTGCATTCAGTGGAGTCGGCTGTATTGACGGCTCCATTGAATTCAATGGGCTAACATCGTTCTTCTCTGCCACAGCTGTTACAGCTGTGGCAGAGGAGAACTTGCTGTGTCGTTCCCATCATTTTCTTGAATTGCCAAGATTTTCACACATGAAAACCTTAGCGAGCATCGGCGAAATACAAAAATGTTCCGGTCGCCCATTGACTTCAATGGGGTGTGTTATTCGAAACGAACACCCGAACATCGCAGGAAGTTCGTTTCGAATAACGCGAACCCGAACATTTTGGTGTTCGCTCATCTTTATAAAATATGTATCCACATAGAGGAGCGTTAGATTCTCCTCAGGCTGCATGTACCGATGTCCCTCTGCAGAATGTGCCACCCCTCCCCCCCCCTCCAGGGTCATTGGGTCCGACCCCCTGCTCAGTGCAGGATCACTAAAGCATCCCAGACAGATGTCTGTCCAGCCTCTGAAGACTTCCATTGAAGCAGAACTCCCCACCTCCTGTGGTAACCTGTTCCACTCATTGATCCCCCTTACTGTCTAATATCTAATCTGTCTCCTCCCTTTGTTTCCTCCCATTGCTTCTAGTCTTTCCTTGTGCAGATTAGAATAGGGCTGATCCCTCTGCACTGTGACGGCCCTTCAGATATTTGTAGATGGCTATTAAGTCTCCTCTCAGCCTTCTCTTCTGCTAAACATTCCCCAATCTTTTAACCGTTCCTCATAGGACATGATTTGCAGACCGCTCACCATCTTGGTAACTCTTCTCTGAACTTGCTCCAGTTTGTCTATATCTTTTTTAAATCGGGGTGCCCTGAACTGGACCCAGTATTCCAGATGAGGTCTGACTAAGGAAGAGTAGAGGGGGATAATGATCTCATGTTATCTAGACTCTATGCTTCTCTTAATACATCCCAGAATTGTGTTTGCCTTTTTGGCTGCTGCATCACATTGTTGACTCATGTTCAGTCTATGATCTATTAGTATACCCCAGTCTTTCACATGTGCTGCTGCTACGCCCAATTCCTCCCATTCTGTATGTGCTTTTTTCATTTTTCTTACCCAGATGTATGACTTTGCATTTCTCCTTGTTAAATACCATTCTGTTAGTCGCCGACCACTGTGCAAGCTTTTCTAGATCTTTTCTTTGAATCCTCTCGCTCTCTTCCCTAGTGTTAGCTATCCCTCCTAGCTTTGTGTCATCAGCAAATTTGATCAGTTTCCCATCAATTCCCTCCTCCAGATCATTTATAACAATGTTGACCAACACTGGGCCCAGGACAGAGCCTTGTGGTCCCCACTTGATACATTCTTCCACTTGGATGTGCAGCCATTTATGACCACTCTTTGAGTACGATCACTCAGCTAGTTGTGAATCCACCTAATAGTTTCTTTGTCAATCCCAGATTTGGTCATTTTTTCAATAAGTATGGTATGAGATACTTTGTCAAATGCTTTACTAAAGCCAAGATATACTATATTCACCGCATTTCCCTGATCAACCCAGTCTGTGATTCTGTCATAGAAGGAAATTAGATTAGTCTGGCATGACTTGTTTGTTACAAACCCATGCTGGCTCTGGTTAATTACTCCATTTTTATACAAGTACTGGCATACATGCTGTTTAATAATCTGTTCAAGGATCTTTCCCGGTATAGAAGTCAGGCTCACAGGCCTGGAGTTTCCTGGATCCACCTTCTTTCATTTTTTGAAGATGGGGAAAACATTTGCCCTTTTCCAATCTTCTGGGACTTCTGTTCTCCAGGAATTTTCAAAGATTATAGCGAGCGGTTCAGCAATTACTTTTGCACTTAGCATTGAACAATCAAGTTGTGACCTATTTACTTTTGATATTTAAGACCTAATGAATGCTCCTGCAAATCTTCATGTTTGTATGACATTGGGAAGTTAGAGAATTAGTGGCGAGTCAGTCAGTGAGGACATTCACATATTATATATATATATACTGCCAAAACTATCCCCCTAGAAGTGTGTGTGCGTATGTATGTGTGTATATATATATATATATATATATATATATATATATATATATATATATACATACTAGCTGATATACCCAGCCTCGCCTGAGTTAGTTTAGTACCGGTGTTTACCTGTTGTGTATATAGATGTATGCAGAGTCATTATCAGTAACATCCCTTCAAACTGGGGAGAGATCAGCAATCACAGACTGCACCGCCACCGCTGCACCGCAGTGGAGTGCCTGTTAGGTTGCTGCACCGCTGACGGCCGCATAAAATGAGGTGGTGGAACTTGTGTTTGACATGTGAGGTCCAGATCGTGCAAACTTGTAGACTGTGGAACTTCACATCCCAGATGGTCCAATACACGTTCTATTAGTCATAAATCTGTTGGCACTGGAAACCAGTCACACTACAGAAACCAAAAGACAGGGGAACTACAGGTCCCAGCGAGTGCAGCTTCTCCTGCTCCTTCTGGGAGTTGTAGTCCCACCCAGAAAAGAGGAGAAAGATGGTGGAAACCAGAAAACAGTAACTACAAGACATAACAGCGTGGAACTACAAGTCCCAGCAACCCTTTAAGGCCCTATAGTGTACAGAACACTTTGAAAAATTGCATTCAAGGGACTGGAGTGAGATAAGTAACCGCCCCGGTGTGTTACATGAACCCAGTAGTGCCATTTCATTAAGTGGTTGTGCCAACATCCACTTTTATCACCTCTCCACAAAGGTACAACGGGTAGTGGTCTCACCGCTGAAGTCCCCACTGATGCATGCCATGTCCCTTCTCACTGTTGGCTCACTGCACTCCCCACGATGAGGAGGCGACTGCATGAAGGGGCGATCACGCATGTGCGGTGCGCCTCCATTCATCTTCAGTGGGACTACCGGAGATAGCCGAGTGCTTGTACCCAGGTTTTTCCATCAGCCCCACTGAAATGAAAGGAGAGGCATTGGAGCACAACCATGGCTCCATGCAATCTCCTCCACATTGTTGGGGGCGTAATGAGCCCGCAGTGATAAGAAGAGGGAAACCCCCCCCGTTCTTGGCATCACGGGGGAGACCCTCACTGATCAAACCTTTATCGCCTGTCCTATGTGTAGGTGACAAAAGTCCATTGTGGTTCAACCTCTGTGACGAAAGGCTTTGTAATTTGTAGCCTACCGCCAATGTCCCCCTCCCCCCTCCCGTTTCGGGATCAGTGTTGCTGTAGACCCAGAACTACAAACACACAAAATATACCTTTATTTTCAGTTATTTTTTATTAAAATATTTTTATTTGGAAATATTTCACAACATTTAATTAGAACCACGGCGGCACGTTCCACACGATTGGGTGCCGGCGCAGAGCAGAAGCATGGTGATTTGGTGAGAAGTATCCCAGGCGGATTTGGCCACTTCATGGCGGCGACAATTCAGTAGAATTCCCATCTGACTTTCTTTTCCTTTTGTTTGCATCCTCTCGGCTGGTTCTCCCGTTCTACGAGTGCCAGACAATTCTAAAATACGAGCGGATCGCAGCGTAGTCCGCATGAAACTCGATGAACGCATGATTAGACGTTGTGTTCACTGCAGCAATGTGTTCTCCCTAGAAACAAGGGAAAGCGGATAGTAAATGGGTATTTCAGTAACCCTAAAGACAAAGCCATAACAGCACAATGGGACCCAACGGCACCGTGTAGGACCTCTTTCACATGGGGACTTCCGCGCACAAAAGTCACACGCGTAAAAAACTTGCGGCTGTTAGAACCAAAAGCTTCCTATGTGAGCGTTCAGATGAAGGAATTTTAGAAACACATCTGAACGTCCTCATAGGAAACCACGGGTTCTAATAGCAGCAAGTTTTTCACGCGTGTGATTTTTGCGCGCGGAAGTCCCCGTGTGAATGAGGCCTTAATAGATGCCCTCCTAGTTTAAAGGGGTTGTCTGGGTGTGGGCAATTTTTGGAGATGAGTAGCGAGGTTTTTGAGCGGGAGAGGGATGGAAAGTGACCAAGAGAGGCGCTGCAGATATTCTCCTGGAAGCGCTGTGTACGGAACAATCGCTGCCGTAAAGGCCGTGCACTCCGCGGGATAATAGGGCAGATTTGTGGCGAAGACGCTCAAAGTCCTCGGCTTTCTCGTCCTTCTCCCCTCTTCCTGCCTAAGGGCCCTTTTACGTGGAATGACCTGTTAGGTGCAGATGCCCGACCGATCGTTCATGTGCCTTTACACAAGAACGACCCTCACTCGGTGAATGGTGGTGGAGCGGCCAAGGATAGTCCCCCCCCCCCCCCTTCTCCATTCACAGTAAACATAAATGTATATTACATGGGCTCATTTGTCGTTGAGAATGAATGACAAACAAATGTATCGTCTGTCGTTCTGTTGTGCATTTAGACAGCCGTTCAGATTCTCACTGTTTGCGGGAATGTGGGCATTTGCTCGGCCCGAGTACGAGGGCCCTTCGATTGCCGTTCTGTAGATCCGGCTCCCGGGTAATAACTCTGTCGCGCCTGATGA
Organism: Eleutherodactylus coqui; assembly: GCF_035609145.1. NCBI lineage: Eukaryota > Metazoa > Chordata > Amphibia > Anura > Eleutherodactylidae > Eleutherodactylus > Eleutherodactylus coqui. The sequence continues at coordinate 121,177,964 of NC_089848.1, forward strand.
ATGGGTTTGGACTTTGTTTGATCGGACTAAAAGGCTTACCGCCCGGGAGTAAGCTTGCTTCCTACTGCGGTTCACGTTACTAAGGACTATATACCCCGGAACAGGCCAGGACTTGTTATATCGTTCACATTGTTATTAAAGGGTAACGTTTAATAACAAAGCTTGCTGCATATAGGAGCTTTCCCTGAAGTCTACGTACTACTGCCAGTAACCGGGCCTACCTTTATACCCGGTCAGGCCTGAGATGGGGCATGACAGCTTGATAACTCCCCTTCCCACCCACGAGACCAAGGGGACAGTGGTGACACAGAGAGGTGGGCAGTTGTCTTTGGGCACCCAAAGACCATGCGGGGAGGCCCAGAAACCCACATCAGCCTTCTCTCTTCACTGTAGTGCTGGATGGCCAGGGGAACGAACGGATGAGCAGTTCTGCTCTTATCTTAACACTTTTGCACCCATGTTAAGAAACTCTCCACACCCGGACAACCCCGTTAAATGTCACCTTTTATCCTCTTAAAGGGGTTGTCCCGTGGCAGCAAGTGGGGTTATACACTTCTGTATGGCCATATTAATGTACATTGTGCATTAATTATGAGCCATACAGAAGTTATAAAAAGTTTTTCACTTACCTGTTCCGTTGCTGGCGTCCCCGTCTCCATGGTTGCCGTCTAATTTTCGCCGTCTAATGGCCAAATTAGACGCGCTTGCGCAGTCCGGGTCTTCTGCTGTTCTCTATGGGGCTCCGTGTAGCTCCGCCCCGTCACGTGCCGATTCCAGCCAATCAGGAGGCTGGAATCGGCAATGGACCGCACAGAAGAGCTGCGGTCCACGGAGGGAGCAGACCCCGGCGGCCATCTTCAACCGGTAAGTATAGAAGTCACCGGAGCGCGGGGATTCAGGTAAGCGCTGTGCTGTTTTTTTTTTTAAGTCCCTGCATCGGGGTTGTCTCGCGCCAAACGTGGGGGGGGGGGGGGGGGGGTTGGAAAAAAAAAAAACCCAGTTTCGGCGCGGGACAACCCCTTTAATGTTTTAGGTCCAGAAACGACGTGCTGATTGATTACTTAAAGCGGTTGTCTGGGACTGAAAAAAACATCTTACAGGAAGGTAATAAAATAAGGCCACATCCACATGGGCGACATGATATCGATGTGAGGAAATTGCAGTGATATTGCATCGGTGGTCCGATAACGCGATTTTGTGTCGCTACAAAGTCGGGCGACTGTAGCAATGGGTGCGAGGATTTTCGAGGGGGAAGGCTTGAAATATAAGCCCTACCCCAAAATTAAACCCTAGCTGCAGTAAAAATAAAAAAATAATAATACATCACCTAAGAGGCGCTGTCTTCTACCGTCACTTGTCTTTAGTCTTCTGCCAGCCATTCCTGGATTGGAGGATCAAAATCCCCGCCTCCAGCAAGGACTAGCTGTGATTGGTTCACTAGGGCCGTGGCTCAGCCAATCAGAACCGGCGCTTGATGAACCAATCACAGTCATTCATTGCATACCAGGTTCAATGTCATTTATTTCACAGCAGAGGTGCTGATATAACAGCCTGGTCCTATTCACTTGAATTGGACTGAGCTGCACATAGGCCGTAAGACCCAGGAACACAATGTCACTAGCATCTTCAAACAGCTAAACAGGCAAGGTGCCAGTCAGCAGAACCCCAGCGATCTGATATTGATGACCTATCCTGAGGACAAATCAACCTGTTTTAAGGATGCAACTTTTTTTTTTTTCAAAAAAATTTCGGTTTCTCCTCCCGACTTTAAATAAAAAAATATAACTCTTTTTTTTCTGTCAATCGAGCTGTCTGAGGATTTTGTTTTTGCGGGATGATTTGAATTTTTCAATGGGAGTATTAAATATACCATATATTATACTGAAAAAGGCCGCCTGCACACGGGTGGAAATCCCGCGGCGGTATTTCCCGCGGGATTTCCGCCGCTGAAAGTCTGCATAGGAGTGCATTACAATACGCACTCCTATGCAGACGGCCGCGGTTTGGCCGCGCGAAATCTCGCGCGGCAAACAAACCGCGACATGTCCTATTTTTGTGCGGGGCTCGCAGAGCCTCGCACAGAAACGTCACTCACCCGGCCGCCGGCTCCGGCCTGCGCATGCGCCGGCTGCGCGGCAGCCGGCACATGAAAGAGTTGGGGCCACCAGGCACGGGTGAGAACGCGCTCGTCACTGCAGGCTCTCGGGTTGGGTCCCGCGGCGAGAATTCTCGCCGCCGGATCCGACCCGCTCGTCTGCAGGCGGCCTAACTTAAAAAAATATCTAAGTGGAGTGAAATGGAAAAAAAATGCCATTTTTCTTTTCTTAGTGGGGGGATCTTTTTATGGTATACACGCTGCGGCAAAACTGGCATAACACCTATTTTTCCATGGGCCAGTCCAATTACAGGAATACCAAAATTATTTAGAGGGTTTTTTTTTGCTGTACTGCTTTTCAAAAATTAAATATCTAAAAAAGTTCTATAATTGTTTCTGTCGCCATATTATGATTGTCAGAACTTTTCTGATCTTCCCATCGATAGAGTTGTGTGAGGCTCGCTTTGTGAGACGTTCTGTGGTTTCTATTGGGACCATTTTGGAGTTCATATGACTTTTTGATTGCTATTTCTTCCGGTATAATGCTGGGCAGCTAAGCAGACACTGAACATGCCTCATTATAGTCAATGGGGTCCATCCGGCGCTGCTCAGTTATGTCATAAGACAGACCCATTCAGACAGGGAATTCGCCTTTTCTGCTCTCTGAACGGAGCAGAAAAGTGGATTCCCTGCTGTAGATGTGAAGATAGCCTGAAAGAGACAAGAGGATGAGAATTCCCAAGCCGTAAGGCTCCTCTTCTCCACCAGATGGCAGTCTGCCTACAAGATCACGCCTAGAAAAGTATGTGAGTTAGTTGGCATAAAACCTACCGAGCCGCAGAGTGTTCTCATCGGTGCCGAGGTTGGAGCCGCTCCATCATAAATCCTGAGATAATT